>NC_083844.1:3801427-3862515 GCF_015708825.2 Lethenteron reissneri | reverse complement strand
GTGGGGGCGGAATGGCAGTTGGGGGGAGTGGTGGGACCAGTGAGAGTGGTGGGGGGAGTGAGGTGGGGGGGTGGGGGGTGATGGGGTGGGGGGGGAGTGGGTGGGGTTTTATAATTATCGGAGTTTTTCGGTAAAGTCACGAAGGTAACAAAAAATCAAAATTAATAAAAATAAAATAAAAATCACGACGTTTCGGAGGCAACACAAGCTTCCGTCTTCAGGTGGAACCGTCACAGCCCGACAGCTGTATCCAGTACTTGATGTGACGGTTCCACCTGAAGACGGAAGCTTGTGTTGCCTCCGAAACGTCGTGATTTTTATTTTATTTTACTTTTATTAATTTAGATTTTTTTACCTACGTGACTTTACCGAAAAACCTAAGAATATGAATCCTTGCAGTCACGAAAACTTCAAATCTAGAATTATCGGAGTCGCAAAAGTTAGCTCAAGTGAGGTAACATTACCTCAGGTGAGGTAACTTTACCTTAGGCGAGATAACTTTACCTTAGGCAGAGGTAAAATTGCCTCAGGTAAGGTAACATTATCTCAAATGAGGTAACTTTACCTCATGTGAGGTAACATTACCTTAGGTGAAGTAAAATTACTTCAGATGAGGAAACTTTCCTGAGGTGAATTAACTTTACTTCAGGTAGAGGTAACATTTCCCCAGGTATGGTAACTTTACCTCAGGTGATATAACTTTATGTCAGAGAGAGATGACTTTACCTCAGGTGAGGTAACATTGCCTCAGGTGAGGTAACTTTACCTCAGGTGAGATAACTTTACTTCAGATAGAGATAACTTTACCTCAGGTGAGGTAACATTGCCTCAGGTGAGATAACTTTACCTCAAGTGAGGTGACATTACGTTAGGTAGAGGTAGCTTTACCTCAGATGAGGTAACTTTACCTCAGGGAAGGTAACTTTACCTCAGGTGAAGTAAGATTACATTAGGAAGAGGTAACTTCAGGTGAGATAACTTTACCTCAGATAGAGGTAACTTAACCTCACCTGAGGTGACTTTACCTCAGGGGAGGTAACATTACCTCAGGGAAGGTAACTTTACCTCAGGTGAAGTAGCTTTACCTCAAGCGATGTAATGTAACATTAGGTAGAGGTAACATTACCTCAGGCGAGGTAACTTTACCTCAGATAGAGGTAACGTTACCTCAGGCGAGGTAAGTTACCTCGCGGGAGGTAACATTACCTCAGGTAAATGTAGCATTACTTGATGTTATCCTAACGTATTCACATCACTTCAGCTAATGACCCTATCGTAATATTCTCACGTAGTTAAATCGTTAAACACAATTATCGCGTGATTATTACCTCAGGGTAAGGTAATCGAAATGCAATGGAAGGCGAGGTAACTTTACCTCACGTGAGGTAACTTTACCTCAAGCAATGTAATATAACGTTAGGTCGAGGTAACATTACCTCAGGCAAAGGTAAAATTACGTCAGGTAAGGTAACATTATCTCAAATGAGGTAACTTTACCTTATGCGAGGTAACATCCCCTCAGGTAAATGTAACATTACTTGAGGTAATCCGAACGTATTCACATCACTTCAGCTAATGTTCATATTTTTACGCTAATATCGTAAAATCGTCACGTGGTTAAATCGTTAAACACAACGCTCGCGTGACGTCACCACCTCAGTGTCGAGCCGTCGACACTTCACGCGGCAGCCTCGAAGTGCACCCAGCCTGGCACAGGCGCCGTGGTGACGTCACCGTCACTCAGTGGCCAATGGCGGCGGTTGGTGGTGGTGGGGGGGAGTGGGGGGTGGGGGCGGAATGGCGGTTGGGGGAGTGGGGGGTGGGGAGGAGGGGGACGAGGGGGTGGGGGTGAGTGGGGGCAGAATGGCGGTTGGTGAGTGGTGGGAGGAGTGGGGGGAGTGATGGGGAGAGGGGGGTTGGGAGTGGGGGGTTTGGGGGGGTGGGGGGAATGGGGGGTGGGGGGAGTGGGGGGTGGGGGGAGTGGGGGGTGGGGGGAGTGATGGGGTGGGGGATGGGGGGTGATGGGGTGGGGGGTGGGGGAGTGGTGGGGGAGTGATGGGGTGGGGGAGTGGGAGGAGTCATGGGGTGGGGGTGGGGGGAGTGGGGGGTGGGGGGGGAGTGGGAGTGGGGGGAGTGATGGGGTGGGGGAGTGGTGGGGGGAGTGGCGGGAGAGTGGTGGGGGGAGTGGCGGGAGAGTGGTGGGGGAGTGGTGAGGGAGTGATGGGGTGGGGGAGTGGGGAGTGGGGGGGGTTATTATCGGAGTCGCAAAAGTTGCTATAAATGCTATGGGCCCCGCACCTTCAAGGGCCTCGCGCTAAATGCTTTCAAGATATCAATTCGGGTTAATTGAGTCTGTACTTGCTCTATTACTATAGTACTATACCGCCTTCAACTTTTTTTTATGAACGACTGGGTGTTTAATGTTAGCGATTAGTCGTATTATCCGGCTGTATAGCAAATGAAAAAATTGAAATACTTTACTGTGCAAGTAAAAAATGTGTTTTAATGTTTACGTTTAAAAAATAATAATTGGGCCCCTTTCTAGCACATGCTACAGGCCCCGAACTAACTTTATCCGGCACTGAGGGTAAGGTAATCAGAATGTGATGCAATCCGTATCAAATCACGTTATATTATAAGGTAATCTTCACCGCGACATTCTCATTCAGTGCAAAGTAAATCTTGTACAATTAACTAGTCGCTCGTATCAACACTGTACGAGATGTGTAGCTGTAATCGTAACGTGAAGTCGTCTCGTAGCGTAAATCCTACACGATTTAAAATTCGCGTGAGATAGAATCCTCACTTGACTACTGGTAGGAACCTCCTGGTTACACCAGCCCACAGGGGATTATTGTGTCCGTCCGTCCGTCGTGCAGGGAGGGGCTGGGTGGGGAGGGAGGGGCTGGGTGGGGAGGGGCTGGGTGGGGAGGGGAGGGGCTGGGTGGGGAGGGGCTGAGTGGAGAGGGTGGGAGGGGCTGGGTGGGGAGGGGGTGGGAGGGGAGGGGCTGGGTGGGGAGGGGCTGGGTGGAGAGGGGAGGGGCTGGGTGGGGAGGGGTGGGGCTGGGTGGGGAGGGGAGGGGTGGGGCTGGGTGGGGAGGAGCTGGTCACCCCGTGGTGCCCTTAGTAACCTCAGGTCGAGGTAACGTTACCTCAGCTGAGGTATCATTACCTCAAGTGAGATAACTTTACCTTAGGTGAAGTAACGTTACTTCAGGTAGAGGTAACATTATTTCAAATGAGGTAACTTTACCTCATGCGAGGTAACATTACCTTAGGTGAGGTGACATTACCTCAGCTGAGGTAACTTTACCTCGCGGGAGGTAACATCACCTCAGGTAAATGTAACATTACTTGAGGTAATCCGAACGTATTCACATTTAATGTTCATATTTTTACGCTAATATCGTAATATCGTCACGTGGTTAAATCGTTAAACACAACGCTCGCGTGACGTCACCACCTCAGTGTCGAGCCGTCGACACTTCACGCGGCAGCCTCGAAGTGCACCCAGCCTGGCACAGGCGCCGTGGTGATGTCACCGTCACTGAGTGGCCAATGGCGGCGATTGGTGGTGGGGGGGAGTGGGGGGGGGTGGGAGGTGGGGGGAGTGGGGGGGGGGGAAAACGGAGTGGGGGCGGAATGGCGGTTGGGGGTGTGGGGGGTGGGGAAGAGGGGGGGAGGGGGACAAGGGGGTGGGGGTGAGTGATGGGGTGGGGGGAGTGGGGGTGGGGGAAGTGGCGGGGAGTGAAGGGGGGTGATGGGGTGGGGGGAGTGGGGGGTGATGGGGTGGGGGGGGTGATGGGGTGGGGGTGAGTGATGGGGTGGGGGGAGTGGGGTGGGGGAAGTGGCGGGGAGTGAAGGGGGGTGATGGGGTGGGGGGAGTGGGGGGTGATGGGGTGGGGGGGTGATGGGGTGGGGGGGAGTGATGGGGTGGGGGGAGTGGGGGTGGGGGAAGTGGCGGGGAGTGAAGGGGGGTGATGGGGTGGGGGGAGTGGGGGGTGATGGGGTGGGGGGGTGATGGGGTGGGGGGGGAGTGATGGGGTGGGGGGAGTGGGGGGAGTGATGGGGTGGGGGGAGTGGGGGGTGGGGGGGGTGATGGGGTGGGGGGAGTGGGTGGGGTTTTATACTGGAAGGAATGAAGTGGACCAGACCACCAATAGATTAATGTGTCTGTCCGTCCGTCCGTCCGTCCGTCCGTGTATCAACATCGCCCCCTATTGCAAACACTTGGCATGACCCTACAAAAACCTTTAGACTCAGTGACGCTATCCTGGTTGCAACATCGCCCCCTACTGCAAACACTTGGCATGACACGTGTAACATTCCCTTATTCCCTGAGATAGCTTTTAATTAAAACTTTGAAATTAAATTTAAAAAACTCACAGCGCCCTAAAGCCTACAGCTAGGCCTAAAGCCTAGAACTAGGCCTGAAACTCTCCCTTCGTATCGTACCCCCGCGTGTGTGAAAGGGAGTTATGTTTAACAATGTTACATTCCCTCATGTTTTTAAATAGAAACATTTAAATTTAAAGCTTTTATATAAATCATTAAAACATTTAAATTAAAAATTAACTCACAGCGCCCTAAAGCCTACAGCTAGGCCTAAAGCCTAGAACTAGGCCTCAATCTCTCCCTTCGTATCGTCCGATTAGGTGTAGCAACATCGCCCCCTACTGCAAACACTTGGCAGGACCCTACAAAAACCTTTTGACTCAGTGGGGCTTTCCTGGCTTAACAAGTGTAATAATAAACTTCGCTTCAAATTTACTTTACTGAAACGCAGCACGTTTTTTTTAACACAGAGACAAGATACATTTATTAACACAGAGACAAGATACATTTAATCGCCTTATTTGTGCACGAAAAGCACGGCGCGAGGCCTACTGCGGAAAAGGCTTTGCGAGGCCTACTGCAGAGAAGGCATCGTGAGGCCTACTGCAGAGAAGGCTTTGCGAGGCCTACTGCAGAGAAGGCTTCGCGAGGCCTACTGCAGAGAAGGCTTCGCGAGGCCTACTGCAGGGAAGGCTTCGCGAGGCCTACTGCAGAGAAGGCTTCGCGAGGCCTACTGCAGGAGGCTTCGCGAGGCCTACTGCAGAGAAGGCTTCGCGAGACCTACTGCAGGGAAGGCTTCGCGAGGCCTAGTGCAGAAGGCTTCGCGAGGCCTACTGCAGAGAAGGCTTCGCGAGGCCTACTGCAGGGAAGGCTTCGCGAGGCCTAGTGCAGAAGGCTTCGCGAGGCCTACTGCAGGGAAGGCTTCGCGAGGCCTAGTGCAGAAGGCTTCGCGAGGCCTACTGCAGGAGGCTTCGCGAGGCCTACTGCAGAGAAGGCATCGCGAGGCCTACTGCAGGAGGCTTCGCGAGGCCTACTGCAGGGAAGGCATCGCGAGGCCTACTGCAGGAGGCTTCGCGAGGCCTACTGCAGAGAAGGCATCGCGAGGCCTACTGCAGGAGGCTTCGCGAGGCCTAGTGCAGAGAAGGCTTCGCGAGGCCTAGTGCAGAGAAGGCTTCGCGAGGCCTACTGCAGAGAAGGCATCGCGAGGCCTACTGCAGGAGGCTTTGCGAGGCCTACTGCAGGGAAGGCATCGCGAGGCCTACTGCAGAGAAGGCTTCGCGAGGCCTACTGAAGAGAAGGCTTCGCGAGGCCTATTGCAGAGAAGGCTTCGCGAGGCCTAGTGCAGAAGGCTTCGCGAGGCCTACTGCAGAGGCTACGCGAGGCCTAGTGCAGGAGGCTTCGCGAGGCCTACTGCAGAGAAGGCTTCGCGAGGCCTACTGCAGAGAAGGCTTCGCGAGGCCTAGTGCAGGAGGCTTCGCGAGGCCTAGTGCAGAAGGCTTCGCGAGGCCTACTGCAGAGAAGGCTACGCGAGGCCTAGTGCAGGAGGCTTCGCGAGGCCTACTGCAGAGAAGGCTTCGCGAGGCCTACTGCAGAGAAGGCTACGCGAGGCCTAGTGCAGGAGGGTTCGCGAGGCCTAGTGCAGAAGGCTTCGCGAGGCCTAGTGCAGGAGGCTTCGCGAGGCCTACTGCAGGGAAGGCATCGCGAGGCTTACTGCAGAGAAGGCTACGCGAGGCCTATTGCAGAGAAGGCTTCGCGAGGCCTACTGCAGAGAAGGCTACGCGAGGCCTAGTGCAGGAGGCTTCGCGAGGCCTACTGCAGAGAAGGCTTCGCGAGGCCTACTGCAGAGAAGGCTACGCGAGGCCTAGTGCAGGAGGCTTCGCAAGGCCTACTGCAGAGAAGGCTTCGCGAGGCCTAGTGCAGGAGGCTTCGCGAGGCCTACTGCAGAGAAGGCTACGCGAGGCCTAGTGCAGGAGGCTTCGCGAGGCCTACTGCAGAGAAGGCTACGCGAGGCCTATTGCAGAGAAGGCTTCGCGAGGCCTACTGCAGAGAAGGCTACGCGAGGCCTAGTGCAGGAGGCTTCGCGAGGCCTACTGCAGGAGGCTTCGCGAGGCCTAGTGCAGAAGGCTTCGCGAGGCCTACTGCAGGAGGCTTCGCGAGGCCTAGTGCAGAAGGCTTCGCGAGGCCGTCCCTCTGTCTGACAAGATGGCCGCCCGCTCCCCCTGCGATCCGTGAACTAAATGAACTAAACAAGATGGCCGTCGCATCCGGCACAGCCAATGACATCGCCTGTTGCAATCCTTGCTCTGTGGGCGCGCGAGTCAGTGGGGAGGGGGGTGTTGACGTCATCGCTCTGTGTGCGCGCGAGTCAGTGGGGAGGGGGGTGTTGACGTCATCGCTCTGTGTGCGCGCGAGTCAGTGGGGCGGGGGGTGTGACGTCATCGCTCTGTGTGCGCGCGAGTCAGTGGGGAGGGGGGTGTTGACGTCATCGCTCTGTGTGCGCGCGAGTCAGTGGGGAGGGGGGTGTTGACGTCATCGCTCTGTGTGCGCGCGAGTCAGTGGGGAGGGGGGTGTTGACGTCATCGCTCTGTGGGCGCGCGAGTCAGTGGGGAGGGGGGTGTGACGTCATCGCTCTGTGTGCGCGCGAGTCAGTGGGGAGGGGGGTGTTGACGTCATCGCTCTGTGTGCGCGTGAGTCAGTGGGGAGGGGGGTGTGACGTCTTCGCTCTGTGTGCGCGCGAGTCAGTGGGGAGGGGGGTGTTGACGTCATCGCTCTGTGTGCGCGCGAGTCAGTGGGGAGGGGGGTGTTGACGTCATCGCTCTGTGTGCGCGCGAGTCAGTGGGGAGGGGGGTGTTGACGTCATCGCTCTGTGTGCGCGCGAGTCAGTGGGGAGGGGGATGTGACGTCATCGCTCTGTGGGCGCGCGAGTCAGCGGGGAGGGGGGTGTGACGTCATCGCTCACCCCCCATGCACAAATCATTTTCTTTTTAACTCCTCTATACCCGGTCGATATCACTGTACCGGTATTAGTATTATTCCTACCAGCCCACCCCGCAGGGTCCTGTTAATTATCGGAGTCGCAAAAGTTAGCTCAAGTGAGGTAACATTACATCAGATAGAGGTAACTTTACCTCAGGTGAAGTAGCTTTTCCTCAGGTGAGGTAACTTTACCTCAGATGAGGTAACATTACCTCAGGGGAGGTAACTTTACTTCAGGTAGAGGTAAAGTTACCTCTATCCGAGGTAAAGTAACATTACCTCAGGTGAGGTAACCTTACGTCGGATAGACGTCACTTTACTTCACCTGAGGTAACTACATCAGGCGAAATAACTTTACCTCACATGGAGATAACTTTACCTCAGGCGAGATAACATTACCTCAGGTGATATAACTTTACCTCAGGTGATGTAAATTTACCTCAAATAGAAGTAACTTTACTTCACCTGAGGTTACTTTACCTCAGGTGAGGTAACGTTACCTCAGATAGAGGTACCATTACCTCAGGTAGAGGTAACTTTACCTCAGGCGAAGTAACTTTACCTCAGGTGACGTAACTTTACCTCAAGTGAAGTAACATTACATTAGGTAGAGGTAACTTTACTTCAGGTGATGTAACTTTACCTCAAGTGATGTAATATAACGATAAAGTTACCTCAGATGAGGTAACTTCACTTCATGCGAGGTAACATTACCTTAGGTGAAGTAAAATTACTTCAGGTGAGGTAACTTTACCTCAGGCAGAGGTACAATTACCTCAGGTAAGGTAACATTATCTCAAATGGGGTAACTTTACCACATGCGAGGTAAGATTACCTTAGCTGAAGTAAAATGACTTCAGGTGAAGTAACTTTACCTTAGGCAGAGGTCACAGAACCCCACGTTAGTTTAATTTACCTCAGGTGAGGTAACTTGACCTTAAGTGAGGTCAATTTACCTCGGGTGACGTAATTTTACCTTCGGCGAGGTAACACTATCTGAGGTAACTTTACCTCAGGGAGAGGAAATGTGGTGCCACAGCGACGGGGCCGCTCTGCCGAGCCAGGGAGCCGCCCGGCTTCCCCCACCGCACTGCCCCCAATCACCCGCCCCACATAAGCACACCCCCGCACCCATCCCCCCCCCCCCCCCCCCCCCCATAGAGCTGGAAGGGAAGGTTACCCGATCGACCGGTTTTTATCCGAGAGACCCTTATCGGGATTAATTCTCACGGTTTCCGGCGATCAGGGAATTGGATGACCTCCCCCGTGCTACGTGGTACCGCGGCGCTGCTGCCGGCCTTAATATGGTATGGTCGCGGCGTGGGGCATTCGGCCACCGCGGTTGAGGCGCATTTCCCCCCACACACACCCCCACGAGTCGACGGGGCAAGCAGGGGAGGCACGGGACAGCATGAATAGCGGGGTCACAGGGGCTGTTGCGCATAGTCATGGAGGGTTGGGATAATTGCGCTTGAGCGCGCAAGCCCCATTGTTAGGAAGGGTAAGGGAGTAATTAGGATTTACGCCTTGCACGCAGCACACTGATTAGCATATCAACAGCGCCTGGGGACTGCCGTGCGCGGGCTTGGGGTGCACGAGCCCATTGTTCAGCGCAGCATCCCCTTTGGGAGGTAGGGAGGATAAATAGAGGAGCGCAGAGGGGAAATCTCTCTCTTACTCCAGCGCCAGGCGACCAGACGCAGCTCGAGCCAGCGACCCGGACGTCCGTGCGACGCACCGAGGCACGCGGTTAACAGAAGGATCAGCAGTGAGTAAGAAGGGGAATTAGAATCATAGCCGATAAATAGGGAATAGGTACAGGTTTAGTGGAATAGGCCAGCCTCGTCGACTCACTGATTCAACATCAATTCGCAGGTGGCATATAATAAATCATTAATAGCGAAGCGTGGTCTCGCGTGATCTTGTCGTGCAGTGTGAGCGTGTGGGTGCGCTGTGTGCATAGTGGTTCGCCACGTGAGTGAGCGCTGCGCGGAGCTGAGCGCGCGGGTTGCGTGTGGGAACGCGTGTGGCACTGTGTGTGCGTAAGCTCGCGGCGTGCGTAATAGGCGTACCCCAGGTGCGCGATCATAACGCAAGCGGCCAGCAGACGGCGAGCGCTGCGCAGAGTGGCGCAAGAGTGGGTGTCGCGTGTGTTCACTCCGTGTGTGATACAGGTGCGCGATCATAACTTGCGTAGTTGGTGTGGAGTTGGAGTGCACGGAGCGGCGTGTGTGTGTGTGCATACGTTCGTTACATGTCGGATACGGATGCGCATTGGTAACGTGCCGCACAGGGCTATACTGCGAGCACGGCGTTTGATTGACGATGATGTGCGCACGTATGCTCGCAGCGTGGGAGCGCGGCGCGAGGCTGTAACAGTAGGGGCGTCGCATTCGAATGCCGGCGAAACCGTAGCGGGTAATAGGGAGGTGGGGTAACGTAAACGGAATAGGGGATGCAGGCGGGAGGGACCCCGGGGGCCAACGGCCCCCACAAATTGGTGTCGGAAGCGGTACGGACCCCCGCGTTACCTCACGCTAAAATAAGACTAATATTTACCGGCCGGGGGGCCCCTTCGTGGAAGGCATTCGCCCGCAATCTCTTAGGGGCCAAGGAAATTAATGGGTGGACGGACGCGCAGGCAGTACGTCAACTTAATATGAATCTTGATGGGCGGGCAGCCGATTTTGTAGAAGCGTTACCCGCGAGCGCACAGACACAGCTAGAGGAGCTGATGCACCGACTCGATCAGCGCTTTGGCACGCGTGACGAGGAGGAAGCAAAATCGGCCTTAGAGGCGCGCCGGCGCCAACCTGGCGAAGATCTACGTGATTACGCCGAGGATGTGCGCGAGTTAATAAAGATCGCACGCCCGGGGTACGCAACTGATGTTATTGAGGAACTGGCCGCCGAGAAAATCCAGCGGTACCTGTCTCGCACGGCGTGGTGGCAGCCAGACATGAGCTGCCCACGTCTTCCCTTTAACACCCTTGTCGAGCGCGCACGTAAGTGTGAAAGAATTCACAGCGAACGCGCGCAGCTCCGGGGGCTGGGACGAGAGCGCGCCATTGCGAGCCTGCTCTCGGAAGACGAGGAGGAGGAACAGGAGCTCGCGAGGAAGGTAAGGGGCCGGGAAAGAGAGCCTCCAGTGTCCCGCGAGACAACCCCGGGATGGGTTGCCGGTATACAAACGGGTATAAAGGATGTCTCCGGCCAGGTAAACCAGGTACGCGAGGACGCAAATAAAAATATGAAGACCCTCCAGTCTGAGATGGGTGAACTACGCTCGACAGTAGGGGGACTAGCCGGGAGGGTGTCCCAATTAGAGGCCGATTTGGGACAACTGCGTACTGGGAGAGGGAGCGGACAGGGGACCCGCTACGGAGCCGCCACCCCTCCCCGGGCGTGTTATGTGTGCGATCGGCGAGGGCATCTCAGGAGGGACTGTCCTCAGGTCGCCCGAGCTAGACAAGAGCTAAGGTCAAACACTAAGGCCCCCCTAGAGAGGGGACCACCGGGGGGTGAAATCCACGTAGCCCCGACACAAACAAGCTGTGAGAATAATTGCGAGCGAGTGATCTCCACACAGGTTCCAGCAACAACGCCCACAGAAACGGTGACTCCTGGCGACTGGCTGCGGGAGCTGGTGGCGGGGATCACGGGGGCCACGTCGCTGGTGGAAGGGGAGGTAAACGGAGTGCGTACCCGAATCCTGCTGGACACGGGGGCGGTGGCCTCGCTCGTGAGCGCAGCGCACTGCAGCGCGATCGGGGTCGACGTGCGTCACCTGCAGGCCCCGGACCGCGCGCTGCACACTGCGAGCGGAGCCGGAATGGGGCTGCTGGGGAAAGCCACCCTAGAGGTCCGCATAGGCAGCCAGGTGTGCACGCAGGAGTTCTACGTGTCGAGTGCGTTGTGTCACGAGTGTATCGCAGGCACCGACCTCCTAGAACGGTTGGGACTCAACGTGCAACCCCGCCAGCGATGCGCCACCATGGAGAGCAACGGCGAGCAGATACCGTTCCTGGGACGAGAACCAACGCGCCGCCGCTTTGCACCTGTGGCCGCTATCCTGGCGACGGCAGTCACCATCGGCCCGCTCACCGAGATGCTGGTGCCGGTGGCAACATCCCCCACCGACCCCCGCGCTCCGACCATCAGGGGAGGTAATGCTAACTCCTCACCCGGAGTTGGCAAAACGGTATGGGGTTGTGGGATCCGCCACGTTGGTAAACGCAGATGGGGACCGATTGTTTATGCGGATGTTTAACCCCCACAATACCCCCGCGATACTGCGACGGCGCACCCCGATAGCCACAGTACACCCCCTGCACGCACGCCACTCTAACGACTCGGTGTTCGCACTCTGGGCTGAGGACCCCGGTCGTCCTGAGGGTGAGCAGGACCTGGCCTGGCGAGTCGGCCCGACTCCCCGAGCCGAGGTCGTTCCCCTGCTCGACGCGTTACATGTACCATGGGCGGACTTACCTAAGGGAGAGGCCGATCGGCTGCGCGAGTTACTGCGGGAGTATGCCGACGTGTTCAGCGAACACGACTCGGACGTGGGTCGGACCGACCTTGTTAAGCATCAAATTGACACCGGTGCAGCCCGACCCATCAAACTCCCTGCGTACCGAGTGGGCGCACCCGAACGCGCCCAAATCAAAGAGGCAGTTGGGGACATGCTTCGCGATAACATAATTCAGCCCTCGGCGAGCCCCTGGTCAGCCCCGGTGGTACTAGTAACGAAAAAGGATGGGTCAACCCGGTTCTGCGTCGATTACCGTAAACTAAACGCAGTCACGCTCGGCGATGCCTTCCCCATACCTCGCATCGACGACACCTTCGACAGTCTCGCAGGAGCGCGGTATTTTTCCACCCTCGATCTGGCGTCCGGTTACTGGCAGGTGGAGATGACGGAGGAGGATCGGCCAAAAAACAGCATTCACCACCCCGATGGGCCTGTTTGAGTTTCGAGTGTTGCCGTTCGGACTCACTAACGCGCCCGCGACGTTCCAGCGGTTGATGGAGTTGGTGATGCGGGGCTTGCAGTGGGAACAGTGCCTGATTTACTTGGACGATGTGATAGTGTTCAGTAGATCTTTGTCTGAGCATTGGTCCAGGCTTCGAGAGGTGTTCCAGCGGCTGCGAGCGGCTCATCTCAAGCTCAAGCCACGTAAGTGTTACATCGCACAACGCGAGGTGGGGTACCTCGGGCATCGCGTCAGCGAGGCAGGCGTGCGCACCGATCCGGAGAAGGTACGCGCCGTAGTGGAGTGGCCACGGCCAAGGAATCTGACGGAGATCAGATCATTTTTGGGGCTCGCCACCTATTATCGTCGATTTGTAAAGGGATTCAGCGAGATTGCACGCCCCCTCACCCAACTCACCTCCCCTAAGCACCCCTACCAGTGGACGGGGGCCTGCCAGACGGCCTTCACCACTCTCAAAGACCACCTCACCCACGCCCCCACCCTTGCTTTCCCCGATTTTACCACCGATTTTATTTTGGACACCGACGCCTGCAGCAGCGGGCTGGGCGCGGTGTTGTCACAGGTACAGGATGGGACGGAACGAGTCATCGCGTACGCCAGCCGGACCTTGAGTGGGGCCGAACTGAACTATTGCGTGACCCGCCAAGAGTTGTACGCCGTGATTTTCGCATGCAAACAGTTCCGGCCGTATTTGTACGGCAGGAGATGTCGCGTACGCACTGACCATTATGCTCTGCAGTTTCTGCTTACATTCAAGGAGCCGCGGGGGCAGATGGCCCGGTGGTTGGCGCAGTTGCAGGAGTACAACCTGCAAATCGAGTATCGGGCTGGCCGGACGCATGCAAACGCGGACGCCTTGTCGAGGCGACCCACGGTGTACGCCGAGACGAGGGCGGAGGAGGCCTGCCCGTGTTTCACGGGGGGACGCTGCCGGCAGGCAACGGACCCCCGAGAGGCCGCGGCCACTGACCCCCCCCCAGCGAGAGAGAGTGCAGTGTGCGCCACAGAGACCCTCACAGGTGGCACTGAGGATCCCGTCGACCGCCCGGCAAGCGCGGGACCCGCGGCTCGGGACCCGATCGGACGGATCCAGGAGGACGTCGGCTGCGCCTTCCCGGGCCTAAACGACGAGCAGCTGAGACAGACCCAGCAGCGAGATCCGGATCTGGCGGCGGTGGAGGCGGC
This sequence comes from Lethenteron reissneri, assembly GCF_015708825.2. Classification (NCBI taxonomy): domain Eukaryota; kingdom Metazoa; phylum Chordata; class Hyperoartia; order Petromyzontiformes; family Petromyzontidae; genus Lethenteron; species Lethenteron reissneri. The sequence goes on along the minus strand of NC_083844.1, from coordinate 3,849,025 downwards.
ACTGCGAGAGAAGAAGGATGCACTACCAGGACCCTGGAGCGGTTTGTATGCCCGGTTGTGTGTGCAGAACGGAGTGGTACGGGAGTTAACCGAGGCCGGCCAGCCGGGGTGCATCTGTGTTCCTGCCCAGGTGCGACCCCAGCTGCTACGGCTGGTGCATGACCACCCACTCGGGGGCCACGATGGGGAACGACGCACTCGAGAGACCCTGCGTCGCCAGTATCTCTGGCCCAAATTGGCACAAGATGTGGCCGCCTGGGTGCAGGGCTGCCGGGCCTGTCAGCAGTGTGGGCAAAAGCCGGCGAGGTACCAGGTACCCCTGAGGCCGTTCCGAGTCAGTCGGACGAATCAGTTGGTCGGAATCGACCTGCAGGGGCCCTTTCCACGATCCCACCGGGGCAACCGATATATTCTCGTAGCGGTGGAATACTTCACCCGCTACCCCGTGGCGGTGGCTATCCCAGATAAAACAGCCCTTGTAGTGGCCCGGGCCTTCGTGGAAAACTATGTACTTAAGTGCGGGATCCCCGAACGAGTCATTACCGACCAGGGTAGTGAATTCGAGGCCGAATTATTTCAGGCGCTGTGCCGAGAGTTCGGGATCCAGAAGGACCGAACCACGGCGTATCACCCCCAGGCGAACGGGATGGTAGAGAGGATGAACCAGACTCTGGCCGGGAAGCTTAAACGCATGGCGGCCGCGAATCAACAGGACTGGGACGAACACCTTCCCTATGCCCTGTTCGCCTACACCACCACCGTTCACACCTCTACAGGACAGACCCCGTTCCTAATGATGTTTGGTCGCGAGTCTCGCCTGCCCGCAGATCTGCTGTTCGGTGTCCCTCCGCCGCAACGGGAGGAAGGGAGCCACCCCGTGGAGCACTTGCTGGAGACCCTGCGAGGGGCCATGGGCCGAGCCTACCCGCACGGAGAGGCCGCGCACCAGCGGCAAGAGCAGGGCGCCCGACCCCGTATGGAGCCCCCCTTCTACACTGCGGGCTCCGAGGTGTGGCTGTACACTCCCCGCGTCGGTGCCGGACAGGTGGGGAAGCTGACCACCTACTGGCGAGGACCCTGGATTGTGAGACGGCAGATCTCACCCTGGACGGTACTGATTCAGGGAGGAGAGAGGGGCCGGGAGATGGTGGTCAACATCCGCCGACTGAAGCCGTGGCGAGCAGCCCCCGAGGGAGGGAGCCCCGCCGTCCAAGTACCCCGAAACCCCGGGGTCCCCCCACCCCCCGTGCCCGGGGGCCTCGCGCAGTACATGGGCCCCACGGAGCCCCGGGCTCCGAGGGGCCCCGGGCGGGGCCGGGGGCGACGAGGACGGCGACCCTTAAACCCCACCGCCTCTGAGTTTGTTCCCCAGCCCGCAGGTGCCAGGGGCCGAGGGGAGCCGTTGGAATGGAGGAGGAGACCACCGCCGGAGCCCCAGGAGACGGAGCCGCCACCCCCGAGGCCAACCACAAGGGCCGGGCGAATCCCGCGGACCCCGCGGCGATACCTCGTGGGGGCAACCCAGGCGAGGTGCTCAAGTCAACCCGGGACGGGGACTGGCACCCCGGGGGGCTATGTGGTGCCACAGCGACGGGGCCGCTCTGCCGAGCCAGGGAGCCGCCCGGCTTCCCCCACCGCACTGCCCCCAATCACCCGCCCCACATAAGCACACACCCGCACGCATCCCCCCCCCACCCGATCGACCGGTTTTTATCCGAGAGACCCTTATCGGGATTAATTCTCACGGTTTCCGGCGATCAGGGAATTGGATGACCTCCCCCGTGCTACGTGGTACCGCGGCGCTGCTGCCGGCCTTAATATGGTATGGTCGCGGCGTGGGGCATTCGGCCACCGCGGTTGAGGCGCATTTCCCCCCACACACACCCCCACGAGTCGACGGGGCAAGCAGGGGAGGCACGGGACAGCATGAATAGCGGGGTCACAGGGGCTGTTGCGCATAGTCATGGAGGGTTGGGATAATTGCGCTTGAGCGCGCAAGCCCCATTGTTAGGAAGGGTAAGGGAGTAATTAGGATTTACGCCTTGCACGCAGCACACTGATTAGCATATCAACAGCGCCTGGGGACTGCCGTGCGCGGGCTTGGGGTGCACGAGCCCATTGTTCAGCGCAGCATCCCCTTTGGGAGGTAGGGAGGATAAATAGAGGAGCGCAGAGGGGAAATCTCTCTCTTACTCCAGCGCCAGGCGACCAGACGCAGCTCGAGCCAGCGACCCGGACGTCCGTGCGATGCACCGAGGCACGCGGTTAACAGAAGGATCAGCAGTGAGTAAGAAGGGGAATTAGAATCATAGCCGATAAATAGGGAATAGGTACAGGTTTAGTGGAATAGGCCAGCCTCGTCGACTCACTGATTCAACATCAATTCGCAGGTGGCATATAATAAATCATTAATAGCGAAGCGTGGTCTCGCGTGATCTTGTCGTGCAGTGTGAGCGTGTGGGTGCGCTGTGTGCATAGTGGTTCGCCACGTGAGTGAGCGCTGCGCGGAGCTGAGCGCGCGGGTTGCGTGTGGGAACGCGTGTGGCACTGTGTGTGCGTAAGCTCGCGGCGTGCGTAATAGGCGTACCCCAGGTGCGCGATCATAACGCAAGCGGCCAGCAGACGGCGAGCGCTGCGCAGAGTGGCGCAAGAGTGGGTGTCGCGTGTGTTCACTCCGTGTGTGATACAGGTGCGCGATCATAACTTGCGTAGTTGGTGTGGAGTTGGAGTGCACGGAGCGGCGTGTGTGTGTGTGCATACGTTCGTTACATGTCGGATACGGATGCGCATTGGTAACGTGCCGCACAGGGCTATACTGCGAGCACGGCGTTTGATTGACGATGATGTGCGCACGTATGCTCGCAGCGTGGGAGCGCGGCGCGAGGCTGTAACAGTAGGGGCGTCGCATTCGAATGCCGGCGAAACCGTAGCGGGTAATAGGGAGGTGGGGTAACGTAAACGGAATAGGGGATGCAGGCGGGAGGGACCCCGGGGGCCAACGGCCCCCACAGAAACATTACCCCAGGTTAGTTAATGTCACCTCAGGTGAGGTATCTTGACCTCAGATAGAGGTAACTTGACCTTAAGTGAGGTAAATTTACCTCAGATAAATGTAACATTATATGAGGTAATCCTAACGTATTCACATCACTTCAGCTAATGCTCATATCGTAATATTCTCACGTAGTTAAATCGTTAAACACAATTAACGCGTGATTATTACCTCAGGGTAAGGTAATCGGAATGCAATGGAAGGCGAGGTAACTTTACCTCACGTGAGGTAACTTTACCTCAAGCGATGTAATATAACGTTAGGTCGAGGTAACATTACCTCAGGCAAAGGTAAAATTACGTCAGGTAAGGTAACATTATCTCAAATGAGGTAACTTTACCTTATGCGAGGTAACATCCCCTCAGGTAAATGTAACATTACTTGAGGTAATCCGAACGTATTCACATCACTTCAGCTAATGTTCATATTTTTACGCTAATATCGTAATATCGTCACGTGGTTAAATCGTTAAACACAACGCTCGCGTGACGTCACCACCTCAGTGTCGAGCCGTCGACACTTCACGCGGCAGCCTCGAAGTGCACCCAGCCTGGCACAGGCGCCGTGGTGACGTCACCGTCAATCAGTGGCCAATGGCGGCGATTGGTGGTGGTGGGGGGGAGTGGGGGGTGGGAGGGGCTGGGGGGAGTGGGGGGGAGTGAGGGGGGGGGGTTATGGGGTGTGGGGGGGAGGAGGGGGTGGGGGCGGAATGGCGGTTGGGGAAGTGGGAGGAGGGGGGAATGGAGGGTGGGAGGGGTGGGGGGAGTGGGGGTTGGGAGGGGAGGAGGGGGTGGGGGGAGTGATGGGAGGGAAGGGGCTGGGTGGGGAGGGTGGGGAGGGGCTGGGTGGGGAGGGTGGGGCTGGGTGGGGGGTGGGAGGGGTAGGGCTGGGTGGGGAGGGGCTGGGTGGGGAGGGGCTGGTGACCCCGTGGTGCCCTTATAAAACTCAACGTTTAACCTACTCACGCCGGCTTGTGCCCGCCCTCACAGTCGGCCATATTTGCGGAATACACCACGCCGCCGTTGACCCTGGCCATTGACCGAGCAACCCAACGTTCCTACCAGCTCCCTCCACAGGAATGTGTTACGGACTGCAATGTAACCCCCGTGTAATGTACTGTAAATGTAATCGCCGTGCGATGTAATCCGAATGTAATCTCCGTGTAATGTAACGTCCTGGCCAATTTGAAGGAAAAAAACGCCACTTTTTAAAAAAATGTCTTGCTGTAGTTTTCACACCTGATGATGATTGCTTGTGTTGCAATCGAAACGTCGTGAGAATTGTGACTTTACCGAAAGAACCAAGAATAACAAAACAGCTGTGTTAAGATGTTAAAACACCAAACTGAAACCTTTTACAAGGAATCATGTCTGCAGGGGGAGAGGAATTGGAAGTTTTTGATGCAGCAAATCTGGCTGTGACGGTCTCACCTGATGACGGAGACTTGTGTTGCCTCCGAAACGTCGTGATCTTTAAATCCTTTATATTAAGTTCACTCGCTTGCTTGCTTACGACCGTGCAAATCTTTCGGTCGTTCTTTAACCCACTTCCCGTGATCCAATCGAGCTGACATTTTGCACACATACTCGTTGTGCGTGACAATGTATTTTCGTGAAATTTTTTTTCAAAATTTTTACACTTTGTAGGAAAAATTTTTTATATTTAATTACCAATTGCTTAATGGTGGCAGGCAATCATCTGACCCATAGGTGGCAGCCATCTCAAGCCAGAGGACGAGAGGACTCCAGCCGCCACGCATATAACGGATTTATAGTGAAAAACTTTGTTTTTACGGGTTAATTTTTTATTATATTTTTATTAATTTTAATTTCATTTTTTACCTACATGGTGACTTTACCGAAAGAACTAAGAGTTTATATCCTTGCAGTCACGAAAGCTTAAAATCTAGAATTAAGTTTTTACAACTCTAGTAAAACATTTTAGAGAGCGGCTGGGGGAGAGAAAATGGAAGTTTGAGAAAACAAACCTCGTAAACTTAAAAATGTAATGCAATTACATTTAATGCAATTACATTGTAAATGTCTCTCTCTCCGAGGTTGCATTCATTCACACCTGATGACGGTTGTTTGTGTTGCAATCGAAACGTCGTCTTCTATTATTTATTTGAATTTATTTCTCCGTAACTTTACGAAAAGGGGCCGTCCATAAATGACGTCACGCACGAGGGGGGGGTCAGACATTTGTGACGATGCGTGACGAGGGGGGGGGGGGGGTGAGAAATGTGACGTCACATCAAAATGCTCAACTTTAAATCAATATAGACAACACGTTTTACTTAATTAAATCGACTTTTAATAAATGTTTTCTCTTACGACATCAGAGTGCAGCGCCACATTAAATACGCACTACAATGACAATAGTTTAAAGCGATTAGAAGCATGTTTAAATTTTTTTTGGGGGGGGGGGCAGAGCTTTGTGACGTCACATTTGAGGGGGGGTCTGACTTTTTGTGACGCCGTGTGACGATGGGGGGGGGGTAAAAACATCGTCCAAAATCATGACGTCATTTATGGACGGCCCCAAAGAACCAAAGAGTAATTCCTGCAGTCACGAAAGCTTCAAATCAAATTTCGATTCCTAATTATTTTAATTCTCAATCGATTCTCCCTCCCGATTCGATTCCCCGAGAGTCGAAACCCACCGGAAGTCGCCCCCCCCTCCTTCCCGCCCCCCTCTGGCCACGCCCACTTCCGCCGTCTCCCGTCACGTGATCGCTCCTTCTTCTCGACCGCCTCCGCCATGGTAAGGTCGCTACCGGCTCCGGCCCCGCGAATCCGCGGCCATCCGCGGCCATCCGCGTCGGCCCCGCCGCACTGAAGCGTCCGCGCGGCGCTCGCGAATGTCGGCTTCGTTGCGGGCGCGATGTCCCTCACCGCCGATCTGAGAAAAGCTCTGGTTTTAGTTGCCTTGGCGGTGATGGGTGGTTGGGGGGTGTGAGCCTAGGCCTAGGTAGGCAAGGCGTTCATTCACTAAAGTTGGGGTGGTGGAGTCATCCGTAACCACCAGAGAAAGTTTAAACTTTATCACGAAACTAATTCTGCTTGGGCGAATATCTCCGTCGGAGGCGGTCCGCGTACAACAACAACCCAACGCGCTCCATTTACCAATGAACGCCCGTGCGGGGGCTGCCTTAAGAGGGAGAACATATATAATGGCCGATGTTTCGCGCGATGACCCTACTTACTTCGTAGCGCACACAGAGCATTGTATAGCCACGTGGGACTTTGATGAAACCCTTGCGGGACTCTCGTGGTCTATTCACTGCTGGCGATATCAACATTGATCTAAATACAGCAGTGGATGGATCATCATGGTGATTGCACACAACACGTGGATTGGAGACCACACGCGGATTGGAGACCACACGCGCAGGGTCGAGACATCAACATCATTAAATTTCATCTACCCTGCGTGTGTTCAATCCACGTCTTCCTCTGGAATCATCACCATTGTGGGTGCCACGCTGGCTATGAGATGTTAACCGCCTCGCCTGGTGTACAGGAGGTCGTGGGTTCGATCCCGACCCTGGCGCCTGCTGCTGTATATTTGTAGTTTGCATTTTCTCCCCGTGGCTATGTGGATTTTTCTCCGCGTCCTCCGGTTTTTCCCTCCATTTAGAAACATGCGTTTTGGAGCATTTGACTGCTGTGAATGTCCACACGATGATAGGCTGCTTTGCTCACCATCATGGTCTCACCACTGCTGGATAAAGATCATTGTGTTGATGTCTCTACCCGTGTGTGTTCTCTGATTCACGTGGTCTTCAATGTAATCACCATCATGGTCTCACCACTGCTGGATAAAGATCATTGTGTTGATGTCTCTACCCCGCTTGTCCACTTAATCCACGGGGCTATATCTGGTCTCTGTAATAATCATCACAGATTAGTCAAAATTAGCTTCATCCACTGCTGGATGAAGATACATTTTATTAATATAAGTCTGTAAATCTGTGTTTTTTAGTCATAATGATATATTTTTTGTAATATTAAATTGTGTTGCTCTAAGTTGGTTGTGTGTAAGGAAGAGAGAATTCGTGAGTACCCCGGATAGCCTCATTGGCAAGAGTGACCTGGGATCACCAAGTTTACAAAGTCAATGTTAGCCTAGGTGCAGCGTGAGGCTGTGGGCAGTGTGAGTCTGGGCTGTGTTGAGTCTATTAGCTATGCGAGTCTAGGGGAAGTGTTGAGTCTATGGGCAGTGCGACTGGGCAGTATTGAGTATGGGCTGTGTGAGTCTATGGGTGGTAGTGTTGAGTCTGGGTGGTAGTGTTGAGTCAATGGGCAATGTTGAGTCTGGGTGGTAGCGTTGAGTCTGGGTGGTCGTGTTGAGTGGGGCAGTGCTGAGTCTGGCAGGGTGATGACCGTTGTTGCTGTTCGTCCTCTCAGACTGCACGACTCAAGAAGACGAGGAAGCTGAGAGGTCACGTGAGCCATGGCCACGGCCGGATAGGTGAGAGTTCAGCCTTCATGCATCGTAACACTATGCATGTAACTGTATCAGTGTGTGTGTGTGTGCCAGTGTGGATGCATTTGTATGTATCAGTGTGTGTGTGCCAGTATGGATGCATCTGTATATATCTGTGTAACGGGGTATATCTATCTGTATGTGTCTGTGTAATGGTGTGGGCGTATCTGTGTGTGTAACGGGGAACATGTATCTGTGTGTGTATCTGTGTAACGAGGTATATGTGTATCTGTGTATGTATCTGTGTGTCTGTGTATAATGGTGTGTTTCTTCCCCCGCTGTGCTCAGGCAAGCACCGCAAGCACCCTGGTGGGCGCGGTAATGCCGGCGGTCAGCACCACCACAGGATCAACTTCGACAAATAGTGAGTGCCCCCATCCCTAGCTCCCCTTGACCTGAAATAGGCATCGCCACCGTGATGTTAGCGTGCGTGTAAACTCTTAAAACTAAAGTTTTTATTTTACCAGGTAAGGCCCCAATGTGGTGTGGCTCTTTGTTTGAGAAGTGACCAAGCCCAAAAAGACACACTCTCAAAAAGACCCAAACTCATAAAAAAGCCACATCGATCCATACTCCATATACAGCAGGCGTCAGGGTCGGGATCGAACCCACGACCTCCTGTAAACCAGGCGAGGTAGTTAACATCTCATCACCACGGCGGCTCGGCCTTAAATGAGTATCTGCTGTAATGGTGTGGTGTAGTAAACATCGCCACTGGGGAGAGACAAAGGCGGCCGGGCGTGGTGCTGGCCACCCACCCCTTGGTGTGCCACGGTGCCAGCCTTCATAGGTGCTGCTACTCGTGGCTAACAGCACTTGCCCCAACAGTTTAAGGCTACACGGGGGATATTTGTCACAGTAGGGGGCACAGTTGATGCATCTAACCGTCATCCCAGTCAGCCCATGGCACCTTGGTCTGTCACGTGACCACCTCCTGCACCTAGACTGGCACAGCAGTCAACCCATGGCACCACCTGGGTCTGTCCCGTCACCTGTCGGCACCTAGCCTGGCACAGCAGTCAACCCATGGCACCTGAGACTGTCCCGTAACCTCATCCTGCACCTAGCCTGGCACAAGTGCCATGGTGAAGTCACCGCAACACTGAGAATTTGCAACAATACCACGACATTTGCTGCCTCTGGAGACCACCTGGAGAAGATTCCAGGCCACGTGTTGACAATGGTGGCGAACAAGTGGGGGAGACTCTTTGAAGCTATTTACATGACATTTGTTATCGTGTTAACAGTGCAGTATTATCCGTTCTTTTTCCATTAAAAAGATAGTCCCATATAAGTGTCAACATGTTGATAATTGTTTTTTTACCCTTCTATCTGGCAACAAAACTGACACCTTTTTTTCAAGGAGTCATGTTTACATAGACCACAATACCTGCAGTCATAATGCAAACAAAAAACACAACTCTGATGTGCACTGTCCTTGAAGTTGCACCTTTTGGCATCATCTGGTCCAACACCATGTGAGACTAGGCTCTAAAGAAAGCTGTCTCGGGTGTGGACCAATCAACTTCAAGGACAGTGCACATTATCAGAGTTATGTTTTTTGTTTGCATTATGACTGCAGGTATTGTGGTCTGTAAACATGACTCCTTGTAAAAAAAAAAGTGTCAGTTTTGTTGCCAGATAGAAGGGTAAAAAACCAATTATCATTTTTTACTGGCAAATGAGGTTCCAATGGTGTTAACATGGTTTTACAGCACCCTGTATACGTGTATATGCACACACGCGTGTGAAACCAGCGGTCTTGTGTCGTGCGTGCCCTCAGCCACCCCGGCTACTTCGGCAAGGTCGGCATGCGCCACTACCACCTCAAGCGCAACCAGCTGCACTGCCCCACGCTCAACGTGGACCGCCTGTGGACGCTGGTGAGCGAGCAGACGCGGGCCGCCAGCGCCAAGCTGCCGGAGGGCACCGCACCCGTCATCGACGTCGTCAGAGCCGTGAGAGACGCACGCACGCGCGGGCGGGGAGACATGCACACACGTGGGAGTGGGGGGGGGGGGAGATACGGGGTGAAGGGGAATATGGGGAGGGAAACATGGGGTCATGGAGATGTGGATGGGGGGGGTAGACATGGATGGGGGGGGGGGGACCGGAGAGACACAGGAGACATGGGGGAGACTTGGGGGAGACATGGGAGGAGACATGGGGGAGACGTGGGGGAGATGTCGACATGGGGCAGACATGGGAGGAGGCAGGGGAGGAGATAGGGGAGATGTCGACATGGGGCAGACATGGGAGGAGGCAGGGGAGGAGATAGGGGAGATGTCGACATGGGGCAGAGATGCAGCTGGCCGGAAACGCTCAAAGTGCTGACCATCCCTCCATAGTGGGTAGCTGTGTGTGACCTATGTGTGTGTGACATGTGTGTGTGACATGTGTGTGTACCCTGTGTGTGACCTGTATGTAACCTGTGTGTATACCACCCCAGGGTTACTACAAGGTGCTGGGCAAGGGCCGTCTGCCCAAGCAGCCGGTGATCGTGAAGGCAAAGTTCTTCAGCCACCGCGCAGAGCAGAAGATCCGTGCAGTGGGGGGAGCCTGCGTGCTGGTGGCTTAGACACTGGCCGTGTACGCACTCACACAGCGTGTGCACTCACACCGCGTGTACATGGAGCAGTTGCACTCACACACAGCGTGTACACACATGCACTGTCCACAGACCGTGCACACACCCATACATACAGCTTTACACACCTATGCAGTGTACTCACACGTGTGTATATCGTGTAAACACACACTTGCAAACGGCACCACCCACATACACAGGAGTGCTCACACAAGGTTCTGAATAAAAATGCCCAGTTGCTTTATTGGAGTGTGCAGTGGCTTTGCTTCCCCCCCCCCCCACCCCGATTTCATATTTAATTTCTTGCGCTTTCATCCACTGGAGCCACCAGTTAGTACAGCCCACCCCACCCCCCTTCCTCGTCCAGTCGGTTTCTTCCACTGAAGTTGAGGGAGGTCGGGAGTCACCACCTCTTCAGAACTTGCTGGGCTGATGGCTCCTCCAGCGAAGTGGGACCTGTAAACACAGATGCAGCAATGACTCCGTGGACTCAGCATGCATGAGCCCTGTCCATCATAACATCTACCCTGGGTGTGCCCCCCACTGACGTTCCCCCCCTCAACCAGTGAGACAATAGTGGGTGTGAGTGAGATGCCCCCCCCCCCCCCACTGAGTGAGGTCTCCCCGCGTGTGCCCCCCGTTCGAAAGGGAGCGTGGCACTGGGGGGCCACGTCCCTTCTGCACGAGGGAGGCTGCTCTGGCTCGGAGTTTAAAACCCGCACGCACCGAAACGGCACGGGCGACCAAATCCGAGCTCTCCCATCTCTCTCGTGGATACATCTCACTGCCGACTCTCCCATCTCACTCTCCCATCTCTCTAACCCATGTCCCTCACTCTCATCTCCCATCTCTCTCCCTTAGCTCTCTCCCATCTGTCTCTCCCATCTCTCTCGTCTCTCTCCCATCTCTCGTGGATACATCTCACTCCCGTCTCTCCAATCTCGCTCTCCCATATTTCTCTCATGGATACAGCAAAACCTTGGATTGCGAGTAACTTGGCCTGCGAGTGTTTTGCAGAACGAGCAAATTTTTTACTGAATTTCAACTTCATAAACGAGCGAGGTCTTGCAATACGAGTAGTGTAGTACGTACAGTAAATACGCTTTGTCTGCCGAGCGTCACGTGATCACAACCGAGCCGATGGTTCTTCTCTAGCTGCGGGATTGTGGGTAATCGTCTCCCATGCTCGGTCTCAGTCGGCGTGCCTCACTCGTAGAGTCAACATCCGTGCGAGCGTACACTGTTCACTATCGTGTTGTGACCACGTGTGTGTGTGCGTAAAGCATTTTTTTTATTTTGTGTCCAAGTGTAGTGACTGTTCTTTAGTAACTGGACTGCAACAATGGCCCCCTCCTCCTCTCGTCCCCCTCACACCAGCCACGATTAAATTTAATTAATAAATGTGATTACTTTATATTAAATTTAAATAATAAAAATCTAAAAAATGTACCCGTAAAAACAAAGTTTTTCACTATAAATCATTTATATGCGTGGCGGCTAGAGTCCTCTCGTCCTGTGGCTTGAGATGGCTGCCACCTATGGGTCAGATGATTGCCTGCCACCATTAAGCAATTGGTAATTAAATATAATTATTTTTTTCCTAAAAAGTGTAAAATTTTGGAAAAAAAATTTCACGAAAATAAATTGTCACGCACAACGAGTCTGTGTGCAAAATGTCAGCTCGATTGGACCACGGGAAGTGGGTTAAAAGACGACCGAAAGATTTGCACGGTCGTAAGCGCGCAAGCAAGCAAGCAAGTGAACTTAATATAAAGGATTTAAAAAGGTATTTTGTATTAATCATTTTTACATGAATATGTTTCGGTTGTGGAACGAATCATCTGAGTTTCCATGATTTCTTCTGGGGAAATTTGCTTTGATAGACGAGTGCTTTGGATTACAAACACGTTTCCGGAACGAATTATGCTCGCAATCCAAGGTTTTACTGTACATCTCTCTCCCTCTCATCTCTCTCGTCTCACCCATCTCCCTCTTTCTCATCTCTCCCGTTTGTCTCGTCTCTCTCTCCCATTTTGCTCTCTCATCTCTCTCCCATCTCTCTCACCCATCTCTCTCTTTCTCATCCCTCTCCCATCTCTCTCGTATCTCTCTCTCATCTCTTCTGACTCCATCTCCCTCGTCTCTCCCCAGTCTCTCACTCCTGCCGCTCTCTCTTCTCCCGTCCCTCTCCAGCCTCGCTCTCTCCCCCATCTCTCTCGAGACCACTCCGTCTCTACTAAACACGAGAGACCACTACCAGCGTTGAACCCTCACAGACCCCATGAACAGGGCTTGAACTCAGCTCCTCAGCCTTGCCGGCAAAATGTCTACGACGCGCCCACCGTGAACCACAAGTCTCTGTGTAAGCGGCCTCACCGACTCTGCACTGCTGCCTCCATCTTCAGGCGGAAGCCTTCACCAGGCCTCAGGGATGCCCCCTCCTCCTGCAATAGAGACAGAGACACACAAAGTGGCTGTGAGTGAAGTGAGCCCCACACTGACTGTGTGAGGTGCCCCCCACTGTGAGTGAGATGCCCCCCACTGTCTCACCGCGTGTGCCCCCCGTTCGAAAGGGAGCGTGGCACTGGGGGGCCACGTCCCTTCTGCACGAGGGAGGCTGCTCTGGCTCGGAGTTTAAAACCCGCACGCACCGAAACTGCACGGGCGACCAAATCCGAGCTCTCCCATCTCTCTCTCGTGGATACATCTCACTGCCGTCTCTCCCATCTCACTCTCCCATCTCTCTAACCCATGTCCCTCACTCTCATCTCCCATCTCTCTCCCTTAGCTCTCTCCCATCTGTCTCTCCCATCTCTCTCGTCTCTCTCCCATCTCTCGTGGATACATCTCACTCCCGTCTCTCCAATCTCGCTCTCCCATATTTCTCTCATGGATACAGCAAAACCTTGGATTGCGAGTAACTTGGCCTGCGAGTGTTTTGCAGAACGAGCAAATTTTTTACTGAATTTCAACTTCATAAACGAGCGAGGTCTTGCAATACGAGTAGTGTAGTACGTACAGTAAATACGCTTTGTCTGCCGAGCGTCACGTGATCACAACCGAGCCGATGGTTCTTCTCTAGCTGCGGGATTGTGGGTAATCGTCTCCCATGCTCGGTCTCAGTCGGCGTGCCTCACTCGTAGAGTCAACATCCGTGCGAGCGTACACTGTTCACTATCGTGTTGTGACCACGTGTGTGTGTGCGTAAAGCATTTTTTTTATTTTGTGTCCAAGTGTAGTGACTGTTCTTTAGTAACTGGACTGCAACAATGGCCCCCTCCTCCTCTCGTCCCCCTCACACCAGCCACGATTAAATTTAATTAATAAATGTGATTACTTTATATTAAATTTAAATAATAAAAATCTAAAAAATGTACCCGTAAAAACAAAGTTTTTCACTATAAATCATTTATATGCGTGGCGGCTAGAGTCCTCTCGTCCTGTGGCTTGAGATGGCTGCCACCTATGGGTCAGATGATTGCCTGCCACCATTAAGCAATTGGTAATTAAATATAATTATTTTTTTCCTAAAAAGTGTAAAATTTTGGAGAAAAAAATTTCACGAAAATAAATTGTCACGCACAACGAGTCTGTGTGCAAAATGTCAGCTCGATTGGACCACGGGAAGTGGGTTAAAAGACGACCGAAAGATTTGCACGGTCGTAAGCGCGCAAGCAAGCAAGCAAGTGAACTTAATATAAAGGATTTAAAAAGGTATTTTGTATTAATCATTTTTACATGAATATGTTTCGGTTGTGGAACGAATCATCTGAGTTTCCATGATTTCTTCTGGGGAAATTTGCTTTGATAGACGAGTGCTTTGGATTACAAACACGTTTCCGGAACGAATTATGCTCGCAATCCAAGGTTTTACTGTACATCTCTCTCCCTCTCATCTCTCTCGTCTCACCCATCTCCCTCTTTCTCATCTCTCCCGTTTGTCTCGTCTCTCTCTCCCATTTTGCTCTCTCATCTCTCTCCCATCTCTCTCACCCATCTCTCTCTTTCTCATCCCTCTCCCATCTCTCTCGTATCTCTCTCTCATCTCTTCTGACTCCATCTCCCTCGTCTCTCCCCAGTCTCTCACTCCTGCCGCTCTCTCTTCTCCCGTCCCTCTCCAGCCTCGCTCTCTCCCCCATCTCTCTCGAGACCACTCCGTCTCTACTAAACACGAGAGACCACTACCAGCGTTGAACCCTCACAGACCCCATGAACAGGGCTTGAACTCAGCTCCTCAGCCTTGCCGGCAAAATGTCTACGACGCGCCCACCGTGAACCACAAGTCTCTGTGTAAGCGGCCTCACCGACTCTGCACTGCTGCCTCCATCTTCAGGCGGAAGCCTTCACCAGGCCTCAGGGATGCCCCCTCCTCCTGCAATAGAGACAGAGACACACAAAGTGGCTGTGAGTGAAGTGAGCCCCACACTGACTGTGTGAGGTGCCCCCCACTGTGAGTGAGATGCCCCCCACTGTCTCACCGCGTGTGCCCCCCGTTCGAAAGGGAGCGTGGCACTGGGGGGCCACGTCCCTTCTGCACGAGGGAGGCTGCTCTGGCTCGGAGTTTAAAACCCGCACGCACCGAAACCGCACGGGCGACCAAATCCGAGCTCTCCCATCTCTCTCGTGGATACATCTCACTGCCGACTCTCCCATCTCACTCTCCCATCTCTCTAACCCATGTCCCTCACTCTCATCTCCCATCTCTCTCCCTTAGCTCTCTCCCATCTGTCTCTCCCATCTCTCTCGTCTCTCTCCCATCTCTCGTGGATACATCTCACTCCCGTCTCTCCAATCTCGCTCTCCCATATTTCTCTCATGGATACAGCAAAACCTTGGATTGCGAGTAACTTGGCCTGCGAGTGTTTTGCAGAACGAGCAAATTTTTTACTGAATTTCAACTTCATAAACGAGCGAGGTCTTGCAATACGAGTAGTGTAGTACGTACAGTAAATACGCTTTGTCTGCCGAGCGTCACGTGATCACAACCGAGCCGATGGTTCTTCTCTAGCTGCGGGATTGTGGGTAATCGTCTCCCATGCTCGGTCTCAGTCGGCGTGCCTCACTCGTAGAGTCAACATCCGTGCGAGCGTACACTGTTCACTATCGTGTTGTGACCACGTGTGTGTGTGCGTAAAGCATTTTTTTTATTTTGTGTCCAAGTGTAGTGACTGTTCTTTAGTAACTGGACTGCAACAATGGCCCCCTCCTCCTCTCGTCCCCCTCACACCAGCCACGATTAAATTTAATTAATAAATGTGATTACTTTATATTAAATTTAAATAATAAAAATCTAAAAAAATGTACCCGTAAAAACAAAGTTTTTCACTATAAATCATTTATATGCGTGGCGGCTAGAGTCCTCTCGTCCTGTGACTTGAGATGGCTGCCACCTATGGGTCAGATGATTGCCTGCCACCATTAAGCAATTGGTAATTAAATATAATTATTTTTTTCCTAAAAAGTGTAAAATTTTGGAGAAAAAAATTTCACGAAAATAAATTGTCACGCACAACGAGTCTGTGTGCAAAATGTCAGCTCGATTGGACCACGGGAAGTGGGTTAAAAGACGACCGAAAGATTTGCACGGTCGTAAGCGCGCAAGCAAGCAAGCAAGTGAACTTAATGTAAAGGATTTAAAAAGGTATTTTGTATTAATCATTTTTACATGAATATGTTTCGGTTGTGGAACGAATCATCTGAGTTTCCATGATTTCTTCTGGGGAAATTTGCTTTGATAGACGAGTGCTTTGGATTACAAACACGTTTCCGGAACGAATTATGCTCGCAATCCAAGGTTTTACTGTACATCTCTCTCCCTCTCATCTCTCTCGTCTCACCCATCTCCCTCTTTCTCATCTCTCCCGTTTGTCTCGTCTCTCTCTCCCATTTTGCTCTCTCATCTCTCTCCCATCTCTCTCACCCATCTCTCTCTTTCTCATCCCTCTCCCATCTCTCTCGTATCTCTCTCTCATCTCTTCTGACTCCATCTCCCTCGTCTCTCCCCAGTCTCTCACTCCTGCCGCTCTCTCTTCTCCCGTCCCTCTCCAGCCTCGCTCTCTCCCCCATCTCTCTCGAGACCACTCCGTCTCTACTAAACACGAGAGACCACTACCAGCGTTGAACCCTCACAGACCCCATGAACAGGGCTTGAACTCAGCTCCTCAGCCTTGCCGGCAAAATGTCTACGACGCGCCCACCGTGAACCACAAGTCTCTGTGTAAGCGGCCTCACCGACTCTGCACTGCTGCCTCCATCTTCAGGCGGAAGCCTTCACCAGGCCTCAGGGATGCCCCCTCCTCCTGCAATAGAGACAGAGACACACAAAGTGGCTGTGAGTGAAGTGAGCCCCACACTGACTGTGTGAGGTGCCCCCCACTGTGAGTGAGATGCCCCCCACTGTCTCACCGCGTGTGCCCCCCGTTCGAAAGGGAGCGTGGCACTGGGGGGCCACGTCCCTTCTGCACGAGGGAGGCTGCTCTGGCTCGGAGTTTAAAACCCGCACGCACCGAAACCGCACGGGCGACCAAATCCGAGCTCTCCCATCTCTCTCGTGGATACATCTCACTGCCGACTCTCCCATCTCACTCTCCCATCTCTCTAACCCATGTCCCTCACTCTCATCTCCCATCTCTCTCCCTTAGCTCTCTCCCATCTGTCTCTCCCATCTCTCTCGTCTCTCTCCCATCTCTCGTGGATACATCTCACTCCCGTCTCTCCAATCTCGCTCTCCCATATTTCTCTCATGGATACAGCAAAACCTTGGATTGCGAGTAACTTGGCCTGCGAGTGTTTTGCAGAACGAGCAAATTTTTTACTGAATTTCAACTTCATAAACGAGCGAGGTCTTGCAATACGAGTAGTGTAGTACGTACAGTAAATACGCTTTGTCTGCCGAGCGTCACGTGATCACAACCGAGCCGATGGTTCTTCTCTAGCTGCGGGATTGTGGGTAATCGTCTCCCATGCTCGGTCTCAGTCGGCGTGCCTCACTCGTAGAGTCAACATCCGTGCGAGCGTACACTGTTCACTATCGTGTTGTGACCACGTGTGTGTGTGCGTAAAGCATTTTTTTTATTTTGTGTCCAAGTGTAGTGACTGTTCTTTAGTAACTGGACTGCAACAATGGCCCCCTCCTCCTCTCGTCCCCCTCACACCAGCCACGATTAAATTTAATTAATAAATGTGATTACTTTATATTAAATTTAAATAATAAAAATCAAAAAAATGTACCCGTAAAAACAAAGTTTTTCACTATAAATCATTTATATGCGTGGCGGCTAGAGTCCTCTCGTCCTGTGACTTGAGATGGCTGCCACCTATGGGTCAGATGATTGCCTGCCACCATTAAGCAATTGGTAATTAAATATAATTATTTTTTTCCTAAAAAGTGTAAAATTTTGGAGAAAAAAATTTCACGAAAATAAATTGTCACGCACAACGAGTCTGTGTGCAAAATGTCAGCTCGATTGGACCACGGGAAGTGGGTTAAAAGACGACCGAAAGATTTGCACGGTCGTAAGCGCGCAAGCAAGCAAGCAAGTGAACTTAATGTAAAGGATTTAAAAAGGTATTTTGTATTAATCATTTTTACATGAATATGTTTCGGTTGTGGAACGAATCATCTGAGTTTCCATGATTTCTTCTGGGGAAATTTGCTTTGATAGACGAGTGCTTTGGATTACAAACACGTTTCCGGAACGAATTATGCTCGCAATCCAAGGTTTTACTGTACATCTCTCTCCCTCTCATCTCTCTCGTCTCACCCATCTCCCTCTTTCTCATCCCTCTCCCATCTCTCTCGTATCTCTCTCTCATCTCTTCTCACTCCATCTCCCTCGTCTCTCCCCAGTCTCTCACTCCTGCCGCTCTCTCTTCTCCCGTCCCTCTCCAGCCTCGCTCTCTCCCCCATCTCTCTCGAGACCACTCCGTCTCTACTAAACACGAGAGACCACTACCAGCGTTGAACCCTCACAGACCCCATGAACAGGGCTTGAACTCAGCTCCTCAGCCTTGCCGGCAAAATGTCTACGACGCGCCCACCGT
Organism: Lethenteron reissneri; assembly: GCF_015708825.2. NCBI lineage: Eukaryota > Metazoa > Chordata > Hyperoartia > Petromyzontiformes > Petromyzontidae > Lethenteron > Lethenteron reissneri. The sequence continues at coordinate 3,830,855 of NC_083844.1, read as the reverse complement.
GAACCACAAGTCTCTGTGTAAGCGGCCTCACCGACTCTGCACTGCTGCCTCCATCTTCAGGCGGAAGCCTTCACCAGGCCTCAGGGATGCCCCCTCCTCCTGCAATAGAGACAGAGACACACAAAGTGGCTGTGAGTGAAGTGTGCCCCCCACTGTGAGTGAGATGCCCCCCACTGTGAGTGAGGTCTCCCCGCGTGTGCCCCCCGTTCGAAAGGGAGTGTGGCACTGGGGGGCCACGTCCCTTCTGCACGAGGGAGGCTGCTCTGGCTCGGAGTTTAAAACCCGCACGCACCGAAACCGCACGGGCGACCAAATCCGAGCTCTCCCATCTCTCTCAATCTCTCACTCCCGTCTCTCTCGTGGATATTGTACATCTCTCCCATCTCTCTCGTCTCTCCCATTTTGCTATCTCATCTCCCATCTCTCCAATCTCTCCCGGCTCTCTCTTGTAGATACAGTACATCTCTCTCCCTCTCATCTCTCCCATCTGTCTCGTCTCTCCCATTTTGCTCTCCCATCTATCTCACCCATGTCCCTAACTCCCATCTTTCTCCAATCTCTCTCACCCATTTCTCTCCCATCTCCCTCATCTCTCTCCCATTTTGCTCTTCCATCTCTTCTGACTCCATCACACCCGTCTCTCCCCAGTCTCTCACTCCTGCCGCTCTCTCTTCTCCCGTCCCTCTCCAGCCTCGCTCTCTCCCCCATCTCTCTCGAGACCACTCCGTCTCTACTAAACACGAGAGACCACTACCAGCGTTGAACCCTCACAGACCCCATGAACAGGGCTTGAACTCAGCTCCTCAGCATTGCCGGCAAAGTGTCTACGACGCGCCCACCGTGAACCACAAGTCTCTGTGCAAGCGGCCTCACCGACTCTGCACTGCTGCCTCCATCTTCAGGCGGAAGCCTTCACCAGGCCTCAGGGATGCCCCCTCCTCCTGCAATAGAGACAGAGACACACAAAGTGGCTGTGAGTGAAGTGAGCCCCACACTGACTGTGTGAGGTGCCCCCCACTGTGAGTGAGATGCCCCCCACTGTCTCACCGCGTGTGCCCCCCGTTCGAAAGGGAGCGTGGCACTGGGGGGCCACGTCCCTTCTGCACGAGGGAGGCTGCTCTGGCTCGGAGTTTAAAACCCGCACGCACCGAAACTGCACGGGCGACCAAATCCGAGCTCTCCCATCTCTCTCTCGTGGATACATCTCACTCCCATCTCTCCCATCTCTCTCCCATCTCTCTCACCCATGTCCCTCACTCCCATCTCTCTCCCATCTCTCTCCAATCTCTCACTCCCATCTCTCTCTCTCTCAATCTCCAATCTCTCACGCTCCCATCTGGACCCACTGCACCGTGAAGCTCTAATTCAGAACCGACTGGTTGTCCCAGATGATAGCAGCTAAGCCAAGTGAGTGATATCATCATCATCATCGCGTGGATATTTACAGCAGCAGCAAAACAGCTCTAAACGTGTGGCGATTTCGATTTAAAGCTTTCGTGACTGCAGGGATTCATCTTTTTGGTTCTTTCGGTAAAGTCACGTAGAAGGGAAATAATAAAATAATAATAAAAACATAATAAAATTATCACGACGTTTCGGCCACAACGCAAGCAGCCGTCAGACGCTGTCTTTCCGACAGACCTGTTCGTCACCTGAGGACGGCTGCTTGCGTTGTGGCCGAAACGTCGTGAGAATTATTGTTGTATTTTTATTATTTTATTATTTCCCTTCTACGTGACTTTACCGAAAGAACCAAGAAAACGCGTGGCGATGTTGATTCTAAACGTGGAGGGGAAAACCCGAGAGGACCCGGAGACAAAATCCGTGCAGCGACCACCACGAGGAGAAAGACGCATTGAGAGACGCAAACTCCAAATACACAGCAGCAGGCATCGTCAGGGTCGGCATCGAACCCACGACCTGCTGTAGGCCAGGCGAGGTAGTTAATATCTCATCACCGTGGCTCCTCGGCTTCAAATGCGTACCTCGTGTCGCCACTGGGGAGACAAAGGCGGCCGGGCGTGGTGCTGGCCACCCACCCCCTCTGTGTGTGCCACAGTGCCGGTGGTAGCCTTCATAGGCGCTGCTGCTGCTCGTTACTAACAGCACTTGCCCCTACAGTCTGTTACAGGCTACACGGGGATCTTTGTCTTTGTGCACCTAGTTGGCCACGGGGAGAGAGACGCAGACTTCAAATACACAGCAGCAGCAGGCATCGTCAAGGTCAGGATCGAACCCACGACCTCCTGTATACCAGGCGAGGTAGTCAACATCTCCTAGCCACCGTGTGTGCCTCAGCTGGTATAACAATAACATTAAATATTCGTCCTCTTGGTTCTTTAGGTAAAGTCATCACGTAGAAGGGAAGTAATAAAAATAAAACATTATAAAATAATTCTCACGACGTTTCGGCCACAACACAAGTAGCCGTCCTCAGGTGAAGACCAGGTCTGTCGAGGCGACAGCGTCTAAAAGAAAACACCACCACGCTTGGAGCGTCTATTTAAGGCTGGGTTGAAAGGGGGGGGGAATGCGCATTGAGAAAATAATCTGCATATCAAGAAGAATTTAGCATATTTATGGGAAATGCAGGAATGTGATTAGTGCAGATTATTTTCTCAATGCGCATTTCCCCCCCCCCCTTCCAACCCAGCTTAAATAGACGCTCCAAGCGTGGTGGTGTTTTCTTTTAGACGCTGTCGCCTCGACAGACCTGTCTTCACCTGAGGACGGCTACTTGCGTTGTGGCCGAAACGTCGTGAGAATTATTTGTTTTATTTTTATTATTTTATTATTTCCCTTCTACGTGACTTTACCGAAAGAACCAAGAGGACGAATCCCTGCAGTCACGAAAGCTTTAAATCGAAATTTAAATATTCGCGCAACACGTGTTGCAGCCTGTCCCACTAGGCCTCAACACGGGCATTGGAACTTTCACAGCCCACACCGACTCAGCGGAGTCTCTCTCGACTCCCCCGTCTCTCTCTCTCTCGAGTGGAAACAGACTTCTCGATCACACGAGGAGGAAGAGAAAACGACTCCTCACACTCATCACCACCCACACTCACCACCAACACGAACCACGCTGACGGGAGGCCGCCATTACCACAAATGGAGATGGAAGAGGTTCGTAGTTTTTTTTCTCTTTTGGAAGATGTCTTCTGGAAGATGGAAGACGGAAGACGTCTTCTGGAAGACAGAAGATGGAAGTTGCCTTCTGGAAGACGGAAGATGGAAGATGTCTTCTGGAAGACGGACGGTGTAAGACGGAAGGTGGAAGATGGAAGACGTCTTCTGGAAGACGGAAGGTGTAAGACGTCTTCTGGAAGACGTCTTCTGGAAGACGGAAGGTGTAAGACGTCTTCTTGAAGACGGAAGGTGGAAGATGGAAGACGTCTTCTGGAAGACGGAAGATGGAGGCCGCAGACAGCCCGAGTCTAAACTTGATTTTGAAGATAATTGGTTCTTTACCCTTCTATCTGGCAACAAAACTGACACCTTTTTGCAAGGAGTCATGTTTGCATAGACCGCAATACCTGCAGTCATAAATACAAACAAAAGACATAACTCTGATAATGTGCACTGTCCTTGAAGTTGATTGGTCCACACCCGAGACAGCTTTCCTTCGAGCCTAGTCTCATATGGGTTGGACCAGATGACTGCAGGTATTGCGGTCTATGCAAACATGACTCCTTGCAAAAAGGTGTCAGTTTTGTTGCCAGATAGAAGGGTAAAGAACCAATTATCATATTTTTACTGGCAAATGAGGTCCCCATAGTGTTGATTTTGAAGCTTTCGCGACCTCAGGAATCCATCCTCTTTGGTTCTTTCGGTGACGTCACGGAGAATGAAAACCAGTTAAATGATAGAACACGACGTTTAGAACGACGTCTCGATTGCAACCCAAGCAGGCAGAGTCCATCCGCTGCTGGATCAAGTTCATAAATCTCAACGTTTATCCTATACACTACACGACATTATACACTACATTCTACACTACATTCTACACTACATTATACACTACATTATACACTACTATATAGTACACGATACACTACATTATACACTACATTCTCCACTACATTATACACTACTATATAGTACACTATACACTACACTACATTATACACTACATTATACACTACACTACATTATACACTACACTATACACTACACTACATTATACACTACATTCTACACTACATTATACACTACTATATAGTACACTATACACTACACTACATTATACACTACATTATACACTACATTATACACTACATTCTACACTACATTATACACTACTATATAGTACGCTATACACTACATTATACACTACATTATACACTACTATATAGTACACTATACACTACACTACATTATACACTACATTCTACACTACATTATACACTACTATATAGTACACTATACACTACACTACATTATACACTACATTATACACTACTATATAGTACACGATACACTACACTACATTATACACTACATTATACACTACTATATAGTACACTATACACTACACTACATTATACACTACATTATACACTACACTACATTCTACACTACATTATACACTACTATATAGTACACTATACACTACACTACTATACACTACACTGCTATAAACTACACTATACACTACATTATACACTACACTACTATACACTACACTATACACTACTATACACTACACTACTATACACCACACTATACACTACTACTACACACTACACTACACTATACACTACTACTACTACACACTACACTACTATACACTACACTATATACTACAATACACTACACACTACACTATACACTACACTACTACACACTACACTATACACTACTACTACTACACACTACACTACTATACACTACACTATACACTACACTACTATACACTACACTATACTACTACACACTACACTATACACTACTATACACTACACTATACATTACTATACACCACTACTATATACACTACACTACTATACACCACTACTATACACTACACTCTACTGTACACTACACTATACACTAGACAACTATACACTACACTACTATACACTACACTATACCAAACCTGTCAACCCCTTATCAGTGCCCCAACCTTATCACAGACCAATTCAGACCCTTCTCACTTGATACAGCTATCGTGCTGTGACGGTTCCACCTGAAGACGGAAGATTGTGTTGCCTCCGAAACGTCGTGATTTTGATTTTATTTTTACTTTTATTAATTTTAATTTATTACCGACGTCACTTTACCGAATAAACCTAAGAATAACAATTCAGACCTCATTGATCACCCCGTGCCCCTTATACATCTCAGCGTTCATCCTACAAAGTCCATTCACGAGGGAGAAACAGACAAATACACTTTTATTTTGCCCGTGTCGTGGCTAAGCAGGGAGAGCGAGACTCGCTGGAGGCAACACGTGTATTGTAACTGTAAGGGGTACACAACACTAAGGGCGTAACGGCCCCTTACACCCGACACCCTACGGAGGTCGCCCCTCCGGACTAAAGTGCCCCTCTGCTTATAGCAGCTCTACCCGAGACTGGTGACCTCTGAACCCGACCAGAGACAGGGGTTCGGGTTTTGCCCTTTGGGCTCTTCGCTTCAGATCTTCAGAGTGATTCTTCAGATCTCCAGATCTCCAGATCTTCAGATCTCCAGATCTTCAGATCTTCAGATCTTCAGATCTCCAGATCTTCAGATCTTCAGATCTTCAGATCTCCAGATCTCCAGATCTTCAGATCTTCAAATCTCCACATCTTCAGATCTTCAGATCTCCAGATCTTCAGATCTTCAGATCTCCAGATCTTCAGATCCTCAGATCCACAGATCTTCAGATCTCCAGATCTCCAGATCTTCAGATCTTCAGATCTCCAGATCTCCAGATCTTCAGATCTCCAGATCTCCAGATCTTCAGATCTTCAGATCTCCAGATCTCCAGATCTTCAGATCTCCAGATCTCCAGATCTTCAGATCTCCAGATCTTCAGATCTCCAGATCTCCAGATCTTCAGATCTTCAGATCTCCAGATCTCCGGATCTTCGGATCTTCAGATCTTCAGATCTCCAGATCTCCAGATCTCCGGATCTTCAGATCTCCAGATCTTCAGATCTCCAGGTCTCCAGATCTTCAGATCTTCAGATCTTCAGATCTCCAGATCTTCAGATCTCCAGATCTTCAGATCTCCAGATCTCCAGATCTTCAGATCTCCAGATCTTCAGATCTTCAGATCTACAGACCTTCAGATCTTCAGATCTCCAGATCTTCAGATCTTCAGGTCTCCAGGTGGACGATGACTGCCGGACCCGTTCAGGGATCCGGCTTTTATACCCGTTTCAGGGTCTCTCCGCCCCTTGCCACGCCTTCCTTCTCGAACTCTCTAGGGGGCCCTGGAATGTGACGGCATCCCCCCCCCCAGCCCCCCCCCCCCCTCTTGGGGTATGGGGTCCCTTGGATTTTCTGTTTGCACATAGTCACTTTAAGATGTTTTCTTGTTCATGTTTGTTTTTGTTGCGGTTGCACCCGATTCAAGAGCCGAGTGGCTCACAGGGCTTTGCCTAATAAATGAAACTTGAAAATAAACTTGAAAACTTGAAACTTGATCCCTGGTGGCCCAATGACCCAACTCACGCCACCCGTCCTGTCTACCACCCTTTGTTGGGAAGTGTCCGCTACTGCAGGTCAGAATCAATGGCGATAACCAGAGCGCCCAACAATGGATGGCACTACACCCGTAATAACTGGTAGTAACCTCCTGGTTACACCAGCCCACAGGGGATTATTGTGTCCGTCCTTCCGTCGTGCAGGGAGGGGCTGGGTGGGGAGGGTGGGGCGCTGGGTGGGGAGGGTGGGGCTGGGTGGGGAGGCTAGGTGGGGAGGGGCTGGGTGGGGAGGGTGGGTGGGGAGGGGCGGGGTGGGGAGGGTGGGGAGGGGCCGGGTGGGGAGGGTGGGGAGGGGCTGGGTGGGGAGGGAGGGGAGGGGCCGGGTGGGGAGGGTGGGGTTGGGTGGGGGGTGGGAGGGGTGGGGCTGGGTGGGGAGGGACTGGTCACCCCGTGGTGCCCTTATAAAACTCAATGTTTAACCTACTCACGCCGGCTTGTGCCCGCCCTCACAGTCGGGCATATTTGCGGAATAGACCACGCCGCCGTTGACCCTGGCCATTGACCGAGCAACCCAACGTTCCTACCAGCTCCCTCCGCAGGAATGTGTTTTATTTGGCAAGCACCATCGGGATAACACACAACACCCTAAACTATTATTATTATTATCATTAAGGCCGTCTATTGTTGGCGGGACTGCTTCTTAGAACAATATTATGGGACCGTCCATAAATGACGTCACGCGAGTTTGGATGATTTTTGACCCTCTCCCCCTTCGTCGCACGGCGTCACAAAAAGTCAGACCCCCCCCTCAAAAATAAATAAAACATGCTTCAAATCGCTTTAAACTATTGTCATTGTAGTGCGTATTTAATGTGGCGCTGCACTCTGATGTTGTAGGAGAAAACATTTATTAAAAAGTCTATTTAAGTAAGTAGAACGTGTTGTCTATATTGATTTAAAGTTGCGCATTTTGATGTGACGTCACATTTCTCACCCCCCCCCCCTCGTCACACATCGTCACAAATGTCTGACCCCCCCCTAGGTGCGTGACGTCATTTATGGACGGCCCCAAATACAAATAAATATTGATTTGAAGCTTTCGTGACTGCAAGGAATCCATACTATCTGGTTCTTTCGGTAAAGCCACGTGCGTAGAAAAAAGAATAAAATTTTAATTGAATAAAAGTGATAATTGCATAATAATGTAATTATTATTTATTATTATTCATATTTGTTATACGTTTGTTTTATTTGTATTAATTTTTATTCACTTTCTTTTTAAATCCTTTATATTAAGTTCGCTTGCTTGCTTAAGACCGTGCAAATCTTTCGGTCGTTGTTTTTTAACCCACTTCCCGTGATCTAATCGAGCTGACATTTTCCACACAGACTCGTTGTGCGAGACAATTAATGTTCGTGAACATTTTTTTCCAAAATTTTATACTTTTTAGGACAAAACTATTATATGTAATTACCAATTGCTTAATGTTGCAATGCAATCATCTGACCCATAGGTGGCAGCCATCTCAAGCCAGAGGACGAGAAGACTCTGGCTTGAGATGGCTGCCACCTATGGGTCGAGAGGACTCTAGCCGCCACGCATATAAAGGATATACAGTGAAAAACTTTGTTTTTACGGGTTATACTTATTTTTAACTCACTTTCTTTTTATTTTCCATTTACGTGACTTCACCGAAAATAAAAAAAAGTGAATTAAAATAATACAAATAAAAGTATAATAAATATTAATAAATAATCATACAAATATTTAATTCTTATTTTTATTCACTTTCTTGTTATTATTTTCCTACCTACGTGACGTTACCGAAAGAACCAGAGAAGAAAAATAAGGTGAATATACATAATACAAATAAAAGTTTAATAAATAGTAATATTCATAAACAATCATGCAAATTTCCATTTTTTAAAATTCACTTTATTTTTTTTTTCTACCCACCAAGGAATATGAATTCCTGCAGTCGCAATAGTTTGATGTCTTCGTGAGAACAGTTGGGAGGCTGCTTCATGACGAGCGGCGCCACGGGATGGTGCCGACGCTGGTGTCGGGGTCGCTAGCCCCCGAGATCCCTCCCTCGATAATGCTAACGGCCGGGCTAACATCATCGATCGCCCCCCCGCTGCTAAGCGAACCGCTGCTAGGTTCCTCACCCATGGTGTGGGAGCCGTCGCCCGAGGATTCCCCTCCACCGCGGGTTCGCGTAGTAGGCATGGTTAGATACCGCGTAGTATTATGTCCCCTTTACGCTACCACGATACCTCCCTTTCTTAATCGCGTACCTGCGACCCACACGGAGCGAACGTACGCACACACACACACACCGCTTCGTGCACTCCAACTCCACACTGACTACTCAAGTTGCGATCGCGCACCTGTATCACACACGGAGTGAGTACACACGACACCCACTCTCGCACCGCTCTGCGCAGCGCTCCCCCGAGGCGAGCCGCAGCACTACAGAATCACTGCGTACACACGCGCACCCACACGCTCACACTGCACGACAATATCACGCGAGACCACGCTTCGCTATTAATGATTTATTATATGCTACCTGCGAATTGATGTTGAATCAGTGAGTCGACGAGGCTGGCCTATTCCACCCAAACCTGTACCTATTCCCTATTTATCGGCTTACGCTACCCTACTTCACCTCCCCACTCACTGTTTGGTGCCCGCGGAGGTTCGCTGCTCTCTGCGCTAACAGCGCACCTCGATGCGTCGCACGGACGTCCGGGTCGCTGGCTGGAGCTGCTGCTGGTCCGCTGGCCTGGAGAGAAGAGAGAGATTTCCCCTTTGCGCCCCCCTATTTATCCTCCCTACCTCAAAGGGATGCTGCGCTGAACAATGGGCTCGTGCACCTCGAGCCCGCGCACGGCGGTTCCGGGCGCTTTTGATTTGCTAATCAGTGAGCGGCGTGCGCGGCGTAAATCCTAATTAATCCCTTACCCTTCCTAACAATGGGGCCTGCGCGCTCAAGCGTAATGATCCCAACCCTCCATGACTATCCGCCAGAGCCCATGCGGTCCCGCTATTCATGCTGTCCCCTCCCTCCTCCGCCTGTCTCGTCGACCCGTGGGGGTGTGTGTGGGGGGAAAATGCGCCTCAACCGCGGTGGCCGAATGCCCCATGCCGCGACCACACCATATTAAGGCTGGTCGCAGCGCCGCGGCGCAACGTAGCACGGGGGAGGTTGTCCAATTCCCTGATCGCCGGAAACTGTGAGAGTTAACCCCGATAAGGGTTTCTCGAATAAAAACCGGTCGGCCAGGTGACCTCCCCGTCCAGCTCTATGGGTGGGGGAAAATGCGTGCGGATGTGTTCGTGTGAGGTGAGGTGAGGGGGACGCGGGGTTGGCTCCGTTGCTTGGTGGTGGCGAGGTCGGGGATTTGGGCGCCTGCCGAACGGCTTCGTGGCGGCGGCATCACATAGCCCCCCGAGGTGCCAGTCCCCGTCCCGGGTTGACTAGAGCACCTCGCTTGGGCCGCGCCCACGAGAAAACGTTGCGGGGTCCGAGGGATCCGTCCGGACCTGGTGGCTGGCCTCGGGGCGGGTGGTTCCGTCCTCTGTAGCTCCTGCGGCGGTCTCCTCCTCCACTCCAGCGGCTCTCCCCGTCCTCCGGCACCTGTGGGCTGGGGCACAAACTCAGCAGCGGAAGGGTTTAGTGGCCGTCGTCCCCGCCGTCTCCGGACTGGATCGGGGCGTCTCGGGGGCCCGGCGGGGCCCATGTAGTGTGCGAGGCCCCCCAACACGAGGGGTGCGGGTACTCCGGGATTTCGGGGCCTTCGGGTGACGGAGTCCTCTCTTGCCGGGGCCGCTTTCCATGGTTTTAAGCGGCGGACATTGACCACCGTCTCTCGACCCCTCTCCCCGCCATAAATTAGTACCGTCCAGGGAGATATCTGCCGCACCACAGGTCCAGGGTCCCCGCCAGTAGGTCGTCAGTTTCCCCACCTGCCCAGCCCCGACGCGAGGGGTGTGTAGCCACACCTTAGCGCCTGTCAGGAATAAGGGGGGTTCCATGCGGGGTCGGGTGCCCTGTTCCTGCCGCCGATGCGCGGCTTCCCCTTGCGGGTATGCTCGGCCTCGGGCTTCTCGCAGGGTCTTCAACAGGTATTCCACGGGGCGGCTTCCCTCCTCCGGCTGGGGGGAAGGGACGCCAAATAGCAGATCTGCGGGTAAACGAGACTCACGGCCGAAAATCATTAAAAACGGGGTTTGTCCCGTCGACGTGTGTACGGTGGTGGCATAGGCGAACAGGGCGTAGGGGAGGTGTTCGTCCCAATCCCGTTGATTTGCGGCCGCCATACGTTTGAGTTTCCCCGCTAGGGTCTGATTCATGCGCTCTACCATACCGTTCGCTTGGGGGTGGTACGCTGTGGTTCGGTCCTTCTGGATTCCGAATTCTCGGCACAGTGCCTGGAACAGCTCGGCCTCGAACTCGCTACCCTGGTCGGTGAGGACTCGTTCTGGGATCCCGTGCTTGAGTACGTAATGTTCCACGAATGCCCGGGCCACCACCAAGGCCGTTTTATCAGGGATGGCCACTGCCACGGGGTAGCGGGTGAAATACTCTACTGCAACTAGAATATACCGGTTGCCTCGATGGGATCGTGGGAATGGCCCCTGTAGATCGATCCCGACCAGCTGATTCGTGCGGCTGACGCGGAACGGCCTTAGGGGTACCTGGTATCGTGCCGGTTTCGGCCCGCACTGCTGACAGGCGCGGCAGCCCTGTACCCAGGCCGCCACGTCTTGTGCCAATTTGGGCCAGAGATACTGGCGACGCAGGGTCTCTCGAGTGCGTCGTTCCCCATCGTGGCCCCCGAGTGGGTGGTCATGCACCAGCCGTAGCAGCTGGGGTCGCACCTGGGCAGGAACACAGATGCACCCCGGCTGGCCGGCCTCGGTTAACTCCCGTACCACTCCGTTCTGCACACACAACCGGGCATACAAACCGCTCCAGGGTTCTGGTAGGGCGCTCTTTTCCTCCCGCAGTGCCGCCTCCACTGCCGCCAGATCCGGATCTCGCTGCTGGGTCTGTCTCAGCTGCTCATCGTTTAGGCCCGGGAAGGCGCAGCCGACGTCCTCCTGGATCCGTCCGATCGGGTCCCGGGCCGCGGGTCCCGCGCTTGCCGGGCGGTCGACGGGATCCTCGGTGCCACCTGTGAGGGTCTCTGTGGCGCACACTGCACTCTCTCTCGCTGGGGGGGGGGGGGGTCAGTGGCCACGGCCTCTCGGGGGTCCGTTGCCTGCCGGCAGCGTCCCCCCGTGAAACACGGGCAGGCCTCCTCCGCCCTTGTCTCGGCGTACACCGTGGGCCGCCTCGACAAGGCGTCCGCGTTTGCATGCGTCCGGCCAGCCCGATACTCGATTTGCAGGTTGTACTCCTGCAACTGCGCCAACCAACGGGCCATCTGCCCCCGTGGCGGGGACCCTGGACTGTGGAGAGGCGTGCACCGTCTATATTTGGCTGCCACCACGGGGTGCGTGCCAAATATCGCTGGACCTTCCCGGCGGCGAGGCTCTCAATTACTTTCGCCTCGTGCTCCGGGTACGCGAGCTGGGTCAACATGCGTACGTCCTCGGCGTAATCTCGCAGATCCTCGCCGGGCTGACGGCGGCGTGCCTCTAAGGCCGCCTGCGCCTCCTCCTCGTCATAGGCGCCGAAGCGCCGTTCGAGTTCGCACATTAATTTTTCCCACTGAGTTTGTGCGCTTGCGGGCAAAGCTTCCACAAAGTCAGCTGCTCGCCCATCTAAATGTATCTCTAACTGCTGCAACGCCTCCTCATCCGACCACCCATTAACCTTTTTAGCCCCCCTGATGCTGCGGGCAAACGATTTCCATGATGGAATTCCTTTGCCCATAAATGTGCATTTGATTTTAACCTGGATTGGGGGGCCTCTTTCCCTTGGGGGTGTGGGGGATCGTCCCGTTTCTGACACCAATATGTCGGGGTCGCTAGCCCCCGAGATCCCTCCCTCGATAATGCTAACGGCCGGGCTAACATCATCGATCGCCCCCCCGCTGCTAAGCGAACCGCTGCTAGGTTCCTCACCCATGGTGTGGGAGCCGTCGCCCGAGGATTCCCCTCCACCGCGGGTCCGCGTAGTAGGCATGGTTAGATACCGCGTAGTATTATGTCCCCTTTACGCTACCACGATACCTCCCTTTCTTAATCGCGTACCTGCGACCCACACGGAGCGAACGTACGCACACACACACACACCGCTTCGTGCACTCCAACTCCACACTGACTACTCAAGTTGCGATCGCGCACCTGTATCACACACGGAGTGAGCACACACGACACCCACTCTCGCACCGCTCTGCGCAGCGCTCCCCCGAGGCGAGCCGCAGCACTACAGAATCACTGCGTACACACGCGCACCCACACGCTCACACTGCACGACAAGATCACGCGAGACCACGCTTCGCTATTAATGATTTATTATATGCTACCTGCGAATTGATGTTGAATCAGTGAGTCGACGAGGCTGGCCTATTCCACCAAAACCTGTACCTATTCCCTATTTATCGGCTTACGCTACCCTACTTCACCTCCCCACTCACTGTTTGGTGCCCACGGAGGTTCGCTGCTCTCTGCGCTAACAGCGCACCTCGATGCGTCGCACGGACGTCCGGGTCGCTGCCTGGAGCTGCTGCTGGTCCGCTGGCCTGGAGAGAAGAGAGAGATTTCCCCTTTGCGCCCCCCTATTTATCCTCCCTACCTCAAAGGGATGCTGCGCTGAACAATGGGCTCGTGCACCTCGAGCCCGCGCACGGCGGTTCCGGGCGCTTTTGATCTGCTAATCAGTGAGCGGCGTGCGCGGCGTAAATCCTAATTAATCCCTTACCCTTCCTAACAATGGGGCCTGCGCGCTCAAGCGTAATGATCCCAACCCTCCATGACTATCCACCAGAGCCCATGCGGTCCCGCTATTCATGCTGTCCCCTCCCTCCTCCGCCTGTCTCGTCGACCCGTGGGGGTTTGTGTGGGGGGAAAATGCGCCTCAACCGCGGTGGCCGAATGCCCCATGCCGCGACCACACCATATTAAGGCTGGTCGCAGCGCCGCGGCGCAACGTAGCACGGGGGAGGTCGTCCAATTCCCTGATCGCCGGAAACCGTGAGAGTTAACCCCGATAAGGGTTTCTCGGATAAAAACCGGTCGGCCAGGTGACCTCCCCGTCCAGCTCTATGGGTGGGGGAAAATGCGTGCGGGTGTGTTCGTGTGAGGTGAGGGGGACGCGGGGTTGGCTCCGTTGCTTGGTGGTGGCGAGGTCGGGGATTTGGGCGCCTGCCGAACGGCTTCGTGGCGGCGGCATCACACTGGACTTGAGCAGCGTGACCCCTCTTACACTCCCTCTTGCACTCCCTCGTGCACTCCCTGTTGCACTCCCTCTTGCACTCCCTCTTGCACTCCCTCTTGCACTCCCTCTTGCACTCCCTCTTGCACTCCCTCTTGCACTCCCTCTTACACTCCCTCTTACACTCCCTCTTGCACTCCCAGTGGGGCCTAGCTCCACCCCCGGCCAAGCCCCCATTCTGGAACCTCCCAGCGGTTCCGGAAGCTTCTCCGATGGGCCCCTTCTGTGACCCCCCCCCCCAAGACGTCCCCTCTCGTGCCGATCGTGGCCTGCTGACTTCAGCACTGACTGCTGCACATCCCATTTGTCACCAGCAGCCGGCGCTATGCCACTGCATCGCTGTGAGTCTGTGGGTCTAAGGCAGAGGTCGCAACCGGGTACCCGATACCCGTACCCTACCCGATACCTGGCTACCCGTACCCAGCCGGATATGGGTACCCGTTTGCGACCCTGGTGCGGCCGAGTACAGGTAGGCCGTGAGCCACTGGTGAGTCACCGTTTGTCACTCATTTCCCAACGTCTCGTCTCTTCTCACAATTCAAGTTCCTAGAATCAACTCACCCACGCCAGAAACATGGCTTCATCCCAGAGGTCGCAATCGGGTACCCGATACCCGCACCCTACCCGATACCCGGCCGGGTACGGGTAGCCGGGTTTCGGGTAGGGTACCCGATTGCGACCCTGGTGCGGCCGGGTACGGGTAAGGAATTCAAACCAGTTTGCGACCTCTGGTCTAAGGGTCTCTGTGAGTTTCTGTGTGTCTATGGGTCTCTGAGTCTGGTGAAACAGACGTTTAGACTATTTGGCCGCTGCTATAAATTTCCACGCGATGATATCAGCCACTCGGTTGACCTGATATCATTTGTGATGTCCGCGTCACTTCTGAAAAAGATCTACATAGCTCAGTTGGCTTTAACCTTGTAAACTAAAAATAGTTTAGCTGTATCATGGGTCTCGATGAGTATGGGTCTCGATGGATCGCTGTGGGTCTATTCGAGTCTCTGGGTCTCTGTGTGTATCTATGTCTCTGAGTCTGTAGACTATTTGGCTGACGCTATGTGATGATGATGATGATATCATCTGCGATCACTTGTGACGGCCACGTCGCTTGTTTGAAGAAGAGCTACACAGCTCAGTGCGGCCTTACACTGGGTGAGAGTTTGGTGATTGTGACGCGTACGACGTCATCATTAACCAAGCCACGTGTTCTCTGAGTCACGTGTTCTCCGGGCCACGTGCTCCTCCACCAGGCACCGTTTGTCCACGACGGCCACCACCACCACGGCCACCACCACGGCCACCACCACCACCACGGCCACCACCACCACCACCACCACCACGGCTACCACCACCACCACCAACCACCACCACGGCACCACCACCACCACGGCCACCACCACCAACCACCACCACCACCACGGCCACCACCACCACCACCACCAACCACCACCACCAACCACCACCAACCACCACCACCACCACCACCAACCACCACCACCCACCACCACCACCAACCACCAACCACCACCACCACCACCACGGCCACCATCACCACCACCACCATCACCACCACAGCCACCACCACCACCAACCACCACCACCACCACCACCAACCACCACCACCACCACCAACCACCACCACTACCACGGCCACCATCACCACCACCACCACCACCACCACGGCCACCACCACCAACCACCACCACCACCAACCACCACCACCACCACCAACCACCAACCACCACCACCACCACCAACCACCACCACCACGGCCAACATCACCACCATCACCACCACGGCCACCACCATCACCACCACCACCACCACCACGGCACCACCACCACCACCACCACCAACCACTACCACTACCACCACCACCAACCACCACCACCAACACCACGGCCACCATCACCACCACGGCCACCACCACCACCACCAACCACCACCACCACCACCACCACGGCCACCATCACCACCACCACCACCACGGCCACCACCACCAACCACCACCACCACCACGGCCACCATCACCACCACCACCATCACCACCACGGCCACCACCACCACCACCGCCACCACCACCACCCCCACCACCACCACCACCACCACGGCACCACCACCACCACCAACCACCACCACGGCACCACCACCACCACCACCACGGCCACCACCAACCACCACCACCACGGCACCACCACGGCACCACCACCACCACGGCACCACCACCACCACCACGGCCACCACCACCACCACCACCACCACCACCAGGCCACCACCACCACCACCAACCACCACCACCACGGCACCACCACCCACCACCATGGCCACCACCACCAACCACCACCACGGCACCACCACCACCACCACGGCCACCACCACCACCACCAACCACCACCACCACCACCACGGCCACCACTACCAACCACCACCAACCACCACCACCACGGCTACCACCACCACCATCACCACCACCATCACCACCACCACCACCACCACGGCACCACCACCACCACCAACCACCACCACCACCACGTACCACCACCACCACCACCAACCACCACCACCAACACCACCACCACCACCACCACCACCACCACCACCACCACCACCACCACCACCACCACCACCACCACCACCACCACCACCACCACCACCACCACGGCACCACCACCACCACGGCCACCACCATCACCACCACCATCACCACCACCAACCACCACCACCAACCACCACCACCACCACGGCCACCACCACCACCACCACGGCCACCACCACCACCATCACCACCACCACCAACCACCACCACCACCACCACGGCCACCACCACCACCACCAACCACCACCACCAACCACCACCACGGCCACCACCACCAACCACCACCACCACGGCTACCACCACCACCATCACCACCACCACCATCACCACCACCAACCACCACCACCACCACCACCACGGCACCACCACCACCACCACCAACCACCACCACCACCACCAACCACCACCACCACTACCACCACCACGGCACCACCACCACGGCACCACCAACCACCACCACCACCACCAACCACCACCACCACCACCACGGCCACCACCATCACCACCACCACGGCCACCACCACCACCATCACCACCACCATCACCACCACCAACCACCACCACCAACCACCACCACCACCACCACGGCCACCACCACCACCACCACCACCACGGCACCCAGACGTGACGTCACACGGGGTCCCCACTTCAAGTCCAGTTCCTGCGTGGGCACGGCCATTGAGCCAGGCTAGGTGCATGCAAAGTGCTTGTCACAATCACACACGGACACACACGATACACACACTGCACACGCATATACACACACACTACAATACACAACCGCCACTCGCCACTAAGTGGCGGTGACGTCACCACGACGCTTGTGCCAGGCCATGTGCACCTTGAGGCCACGTGAAGTGTCAAACGCCCGCTGGCAGGAGGTCACGGGAGAGACCCAGCAGGTGCCACGGGTCGACTGAGATGACTGGCCGATGCACCACTTGTGCCCACTACTGTGCAAACTTGCTTTGCTTTAGCCACCCGGTGCTCCCCTCGTTGTTGTGAGCGTCGCGGGCCACTGAGGCAGACTCCATCTCCTCAGCAACCCGCGACCACCACCCATCCTCGCAGCGCCTCACGGCTCTCCGAACCTCCGAGCGAAGGCTGCGGTAAGCCTCCTCATTCTCTGACGTGGTATGCTGTAGCCGATGAGAGTGGGCCTTTCGCTTTTTCTCAGCCAGCCTGAACACCCCCCTCTGTCAGCCAGGGTCTCTGGGGAGGTCTGGACCGTGTACCCAAATCAGCCATTGCAGCTACATAAGCCACAGTCCTAAACCTCATCCATTTACCCTCAGCATCAGGAGTGAGGGACGATGCCAACGCCAGCCGCAAGCGATGATGAAATTCTCGCTTGCAACTTTCATCAGCTCGCTGAGACAAGGCCACTATGGGTTTGAATGGGGTCCTGGGTGTACACCCACCACCGGAGTGGAAGAATGGCAGGGGTATCTTACAGATGACTAGTCGATGGTTAGATCAGCTCCACGGTAGGTCCTGGTGTCAAGGACATGGGCCCATATCCGCTGTTCCGTCACTATGTAGTCCAGCAGATGTTCTTGCTTGGACCCGCCATGCATCCATGTTGTGTGGATGCGCCGATGCTGGAATAGCGTGTTGGTAATTACAAGCCCATGGGCTGCACTGAAATCTAGCAGCCTCTTACCGTTGTTATTGAGCTGATCTGGCCCATGCCCTCCAATCACTCCAGACCAGGTGCCAGCATCATGACCAACTCGGGCATTGAAGTCACCCAACAAGATGACTCTGTCCCGAGGTGCCACTTTAGCCAGCACCTGTGACAGGAGGTCAGAGAAGGCATCTGACTCATCGGCCTTGCCTGCATCCCTCCACGGATGTTCGTCTTCGGTGGCGGCACAAGTAACCACGACCACCACTCCTCGCCTCCGATTGATGGGAAGGCGAGCCCAAAGTAGCCTGGGGCTTACAGCTTCCTACACCTCACCGCCACGCTGCCGCCACCCTCACCATCATCATCACCACCAGCACCATCACCATCATCATCATCGCCACCAGCACCATCACCATCATCATCGCCACCAGCACCATCACCATGATCATCACCACCAGCACCATCATCATCATCACCACCAGCAGCACCATCACCGTCACCATCATCATCATCGCCACCATCATCATCACCACCAGCACCATCATCATCACCACCAGCACCATCACCCTCACCATGATCATCACCACCATCATCATCATCAGCACCATCACCGTCACCATCATCATCACCACCATCACCACCAGCACCATCATCATCACCACCATCACCACCAGCACCATCATCATCGCCACCAGCACCATCACCCTCATCGCCACCATCACCGTCACCATCATCATCATCGCCACCAGAACCGTCACCATGATCATCACCACCATCGTCATCGCCATCGCTGTTTTATTTTAGTGTCCGTTCGGTACAAAAGGAAACGAGTAGAGAGATAGGGGTGAGATTTCTTTGCGATAGAATAATAATATATTTATAACTCTCAGATTCATAAATAAACAACCTTCATCATCATCATCATGCCCAACCCCGAACCCGATGCCCCCCCTCCCCTCCCCTCCTGCAATCGACCGTCCCGAGTGATAATCAACAATCATAAACAGGCGGACACACACACGACACACACACACCACACACAGACCACACACACTCACCCACCACACACACACCGCACACACTCACACCACACACACTCACCCACCACACACAGACCACACAGACTCACCCACCACACACACACACCGCACACACTCACACCACACACAGATCACACACACCACACCACACATACCCACACTCACCCACCACACACAGAACACACACACACTCACCCACCACATACACACACCCCGCACACTCACCCACCACACACAGACCACACACACACCACACCACACCACACACTCTCACCCACCACACACAGGCCACACACACACAGGCCACACACACATACCACACACACACTACACACAAACACACTACACACACACTCCCCCCCCCCACACACACCACACACATACCACACACACCACACACACACCACACACATACCACACACACCACACACACACCACACACAGACCACACACACACACCACACAGTCCTCAAACCAGGCACTTAACACAGACGCGTCCCTGGAGTCTTCGTGGTGTGTGTGGCTCACACGCAGAGAGGCTGGAGAGAGGCAGATTCCATTGGCGATGAGTAAGTAGGCGGTGTGAGTTCTGGTGGTGGTGGTGGTGTTGGTGTACCCCCAACCCATCCCTGCCCGGCCGCCTTTGTCTCTCCCGCAATTCCCAGTGCTGCTGTTTGATGTACACACCACCACCACGACCATCATCATCATCGCCATCACCACCACAATGACACCCACACTGGGTACTCTTTTTTAAAGGCTGAGTCGACCTAGGGGGGGAGGGGCAGGGTACGGGTTGTTCAGTTCATCGCTGCTGCTGCTGCTGCCCCCACACTGAGCGGTGTTGGCCGTGAGCGGGAATCGAACTCGGGTCGCCGGGTTCGTAGCGCGGCGTGGCGCTAACCGCTGCACCACCACTCCCCCACACACACCACCCCACAACCACACACGTATGTACACACACACACGTGTGTACACGCACACACGTGTACACGCACACAGACACGCGTGTACGCGCACAGAGAAGTATATTCTCGTACCAAATGCCCCCTTCTGTTAAAAAAAAACAACAAAAAACCCATCACGAAGTTCAAAGAAATATCGCAAAAACGACGGCTAAAAACATTTGATACAAAGCGCAGCTTTCTCCTCGTCCTCCTCGTAGCTGTGAGCAGCAGAATGGGGGGACTCAAGAGGTTTAAACGTTTCAGGTGACGCACCATGTCAAGGACGGTCACCTATTGTCCACGGGGTTCATCAACAGCTCCCCCCTGGCCCCCACCCCCTCGCCCCCACCCCCTCACCCACTCCACACTCACCCTCACATTCACTTCTACTCTCTCACATTCACTCACTCTCACACAATATCTCACACACACACACTCTCACACACACTCATTCTCACTCCCCCTCACACTCTCTCACTCACTCTCTCACAGACCCTCTCACTCACTCACCCTCACTCTCTCTCACTCTTTCATACACTCACTCTCACAGACTCTCACTCACTCACCCTCACACTCTCTCTCACTCTCTCTCTCAGACTCACACACTTACTCACTCACTCTCACTCACTCTCTCATACACACACTCTCACTCACTCTCTCACAGACTCTCTCACTCACTCACCCTCACAATCTCTCTCTCTCTCTCAGACTCACACACTTACTCACTCACTCTCACTCACTCTCTCACTCTCAGACTCACACACTTACTCACTCTCACTCACTCTCTCATACACTCACTCTCACTCACCCACTCTCACCCACTCACTCTCTCTCTCTCTCACCCACCCACTCTCTCTCACTCTCTCTCTACAAAACAGGGGTGAGGGGTGGGGGCCACAATCTCCACACAGGAGGTGGAGCGAGGCCGAGATGGTGTCTCCGTGTGCTGCTGCTGCTGCACAGAAAAGGCCCAAACATCAAACTCATTGGGCCTCAAGGTCCTACAGTTCCTGCAGAGACAACGCACATCGTGTCTTAACACCACATCGTGTCTTAACACCACATCGTGTCTTAACACCACATTGTGTTATCGACAGTTGCAACTGTTGCAACTCTTGCAACTGCTGCAACTGTTGCAACTGCTGCAACTGTTGCAACTCTTGCAACTGCGGCAACTCTTGCAACTGCAGCAACTCTTGCAACTGCGGCAACTGTTGCAACTGCGGCAACTCTTGCAACTGCGGCAACTCTTGCAACTGCTGCAACTGTTGCAACTGCGGCAACTGTTGCAACTGCTGCAACTGTTGCTACTGCGGCAACTGCAGCAACTCTTGCAACTGCGGCAACTGTTGTCGACACCGAGATCCGCACTCCCCGCGCCGCGTCGCCCCGTGATGCCGGCTACCACCACCACGACGACCACGACTCGTGCGTAAACAAACAGCAGAAGTTTAATAGCGGGCTCAAGAAACCCGGCATCGTCGGCCGCATTACCAGACACTGTCATAGCCACAGCCACTGGCACCGTCGGTGAGACTTCACACGCGCGAGTGGACATCTCTCTGTGTGTGTGTCGAGCGTACGGCTTCTATAGCGGTGAGCACACAATCTCTCTCTCTCTATATACACTAACACACACGCACACGCGGTCACTCGGTAAGATTTTAACTCATGGAGGTCGTGTCTCTGGGTTAGAGTGAGACTCAGGGTCAGAGAGACTCAGGGAGACCGTGTCTCTGGGTCAGAGTGAGACTCAGAGTGAGACTCAGGGAGACCGGGTCTCTGGGTCAGAGTGAGACTCATGGAGACATGGTCTCTGGGTCAGAGTGAGACTCAGGGAGACCGGGTCTCTGGGTCAGAGTGAGACTCTGGGTCAGAGTGAGACTCATGGAGACCGGGTCTCTGGGTCAGAGTGAGACTCAGGTTGAGACTCAGGGAGACCGGGTCTTTGGGTCAGAGTGAGACTCAGGGTGAGACTCAGGGAGACCGGGTCTCTGGGTCAGAGTGAGACTCAGGGAGACCGTGTCTCTGGGTCAGAGTGAGACTCAGAGTCAGTGAGACTCAGGGTCAGAGTGAGACTCAGGGTCAGAGTGAGACTGCACCAACTGTGTCAACTGTTGCAACGAGAGTAGCAGCTACCTGTTCACCTACCCACTCATTTTCTCAACCAGTCAATATTGAAGAACTTTCTCTAAATGCACCCACTCACCTACCCACCCACCCACTCACCTACCCACCTACCCGCTCACCCACCCGCTCACTCACCTACCCGCCCACTCACCTACCTGCTCACTCACCTACCCGCCCACTCACCTACCCGCTCACTCACCTACCCACCTACTCACCTACCCGCTCACTCATCCACCTACCCACTCACCCACTCAGCTACCCGCTCACTCACCCACCTACCCACCCCACTCACCCACCCACCTACCCACCCACCCACCCGCTCACTCACCCACCTACCCACCCAACCACTCATCTACCCACTCACCTACCTACCCACTCACTCACCCACCTACCCACTCACTCACTCACCCACTCACCTACCCACCCACTCACCTACCCACCCACTCACCTACCCACCCACTCACCTACCCACCCACTCACCTACCCGCTCACTCACCCACCTACCCACCCAACCACCCAGTGACTATCGAGGGACCATCCGTAACCTGGGGGCAGCTCGAGTTGGGACAGAACGGAGAGAGCGGGGGGGGAGGGGGGAGGGGGGGGGTACAGCCAGACCCTGAGAACGACAACCAGGTGCACTCTGGGTGGTGGAGCCCTGGCGCACGGCGCACGGCAAAAGGAATCCGCGAGGGTAAACGGTAATCCGTAATAGTAATCAGTAATCCGTGGGAATAGTAATTCGGTTCGAGTAATCCGTTATCCGAAAGAATCGTCAGCACTCTGGGTAGGTCAGTAAACTGTGACAGTAGTCGGTTTGTCTGTGACGGGGGGCAGTAGTGCGGTGTTCACTCTCGTGAAAGACATTCAGTAGCGGCTTGCTGGCATTTGTGATGAGTCCTGAGTTAAACCTTCAGTGGTGGTGATGGTGGTGGTGATGGTGTTCGTGGTGGTGTTACTCAGGGAGACCGGGTCTCTGGGTCAGAGTGAGACTCAGGGAGACCGGGTCTCTGGGTCAGAGTGAGACTCAGGGAGACCGGGTCTCTGGGTCAGAGTGAGACTCAGGGAGACCGGGTCTCTGGGTCAGAGTGAGACTCAGGGAGACCGGGTCTCTGGGTCAGAGTGAGACTCAGGGAGACCGGGTCTCTGGCTCAGAGAGAGACTCAGGGAGATCGGGTCTCTGGCTCAGAGTGAGACTCAGGGAGACTGTGTCTCTGGCTCAGGGTGAGACTCAGGGAGACCGGGTCTCGGGGTGAGAGTGAGACTCAGTGAGACCGTGTCTCTGGCTCAGGGTGAGACTCAGGGAGACCGGGTCTCGGGGTGAGAGTGAGACTCAGTGAGACCAGGTCTCTGGGTCAGGGTGAGACTCAGGGAGACCGTGTCTGTAACAGACTGTTGAGGTGGTGTTGTTCGTAGCGAGTAGAAGCAGCAGCACCTATGAAGGCCGGCACCACTGTGCCCGCCCATGCCGCCTGTCATCCCCAGTGTGGCGACGTTGACTACCGCTGCTACACCACCACCACCACCACCGCACCAGATACTCATTTTAGGCTGAGTCGACCTGGGGGGGGGGGGGCGAGTGGGGGTCCAGGACCGGTTGTTGGGAT
The DNA here is from genome assembly GCF_015708825.2 of Lethenteron reissneri. NCBI lineage: Eukaryota > Metazoa > Chordata > Hyperoartia > Petromyzontiformes > Petromyzontidae > Lethenteron > Lethenteron reissneri. Next base: position 3,806,879 of record NC_083844.1, on the reverse strand, counting down.
GCTGATGACGGTGGCCGGGTTTGTAGAGCGGCATGCGGGCGCGCTAACCGCTGCACCACTGCTCCCCGTGGCGCGCACACACACAGGCTACGCACATAGGTATGTTTAAGATTTCAATATATACACACGCGGACACGGACACACACATATATACACACGGACACACACACAGACACACACATATATACACACACACAGACACACACACACACGGACACACACTTATATACACACACACACGGATATATACACCCACACAGATATATATACAGACACACACACACACACACAAGATATTCGTACTGCGCGTGTTGACACTCGCACGCTTTCCCCTGCAGTGATGGCAACGTGCACGCTGCAGTGACAGTGAATACAAAGCCCTTTGAGGTGTCACGCCCCACCAACCCCAACACACGCACACACACACAGGGTGCAGAGACTCGGGGTCTAGTAGAGACTCAGGGTCTAGTAGAGACTCAGGGTCTAGTAGAGACTCGGGGTGTAGTAGAGACTCAGGGTGTAGTAGAGACTCAGGGTCTAGTAGAGACTCGGGGTGTAGTAGAGACTCAGGGTGTAGAGACTCGGGGTGTAGTAGAGACTCGGGGTGAAGAGACTCGGGGTGAAGAGACTCAGGGTGTAGTAGAGACTCAGGGTGTAGTAGAGACTCAAGGTCTAGTAGAGACTCGGGGTGTAGTAGAGACTCAGGGTGTAGAGACTCAGGGAGTAGAGACTCGGGGTGTAGAGACTCAGGGTGTAGAGACTGAGGGTGTAGTAGAGACTCAGGGTGTAGTAGAGACTCAGGGTCTAGTAGAGACTCAGGGTGTAGAGACTCAGAGTCTAGTAGAGACTCAGGGTGTAGTAGAGACTCAGGGTCTAGTAGAGACTCAGGGTCTAGTAGCGACTCGGGGTCTAGTAGAGACTCAGGGTGTACTAGAGACTCAGGGTCTAGTAGAGACTCAGGGTCTGGTAGAGACGCAGGGTGTGGTAGAGACTCAGGGTCTAGTAGAGACTCAGGGTCTAGTAGAGACTCGGGGTCTAGTAGAGACTCGGGGTCTAGTAGAGACTCGGGGTCTAGTAGCGACTCAGGGTCTAGTAGAGACTCAGGGTGTAGAGACTCGGGGTCTAGTAGAGACTCAGGGTCTAGTAGAGACTCAGAGTCTAGTAGAGACTCAGGGTCTAGTAGAGACTCAGGGTCTAGTAGAGACTCAGGGTCTAGTAGAGACGCAGGGTCTAGTAGAGACGCAGGGTCTAGTAGAGACTCAGGGTGTAGAGACTCAGGGTGTAGAGACTCAGGGTGCAGAGACTGAGGGTCTAGTAGAGACTCGGGGTCTAGTAGAGACTCGGGGTCTAGTAGAGACTCAGGGTCTAGTAGAGACTCAGGGTCTAGTAGAGAACAGGGTGCAGAGACTGAGGGTCTAGTAGAGACTCGGGGTCTAGTAGAGACTCAGGGTCTAGTAGAGACTCGGGGTCTAGTAGAAACTCAGGGTCTGTTAGAGACTCAGGGTCTAGTAGAGACTCAAGGTCTAGTAGAAACTCAGGGTCTAGTAGAGACTCAGGGTCTAGTAGAGACTCAAGGTCTAGTAGAAACTCGGGGTGTGTAGAGACTCGGGGTGTTTAGGGACTCAGGGAGACTGGGAGTGGAGACTCTGACCCTGAGTGACGCTCTCCCCGAGTCCCGGTCAGGACTCACTCCTCCCCGCTCCCCCCCCCCCTCTCTCTCGCTCCCCCCCCCCCTCTCTCTCACAACAAGAGGCCGTGAGCCCAGGGGTGGCTCCGCGTGACGGCCACGGGGGTGGACTAGAGGATGGAGGAGGTGGAGTAGAGGGTGGAGTAGGTGGAGGTGGAGTAGCGGGTGGAGTTAAGGATGAGAAGGTACAGTGTGATCTGTCCAGTGAAGCAAGTTAAACCAATGCCCTAGAAACGTCGTCATCGTCGTCGTCGTCATCGTCGCTCGCGATTGGACGACCACCGCCACCGCCCCACTCCTCGCGACCCCGCGACCCCACAGCTGCCCGCCCCCCTCCCCCATCCCTCCGGGTCGTCAGATCGGCCGCGAGAGAGGTAGGTGGCACGGAACGACGGACCTCCACCGCAGAGGCCAGAGAATCGAGTACCATGGAGGGTCAGTGTCGTCGTCGTTGCCGTGGGGACGCGCGAGCCGGTCACAGAGTCGCCCGGCAATCCGCCACCGGTTGGAACCGGCTGGGAAAACTCCCACAATGCCGTTGGCGCCGGGATTTTTTGTTGGGGAGGTGACATCCTCCTCCTCCTCAATCTCCTCCTCCTCATTCTCCTCCTCATTCTCCTCCTCCTCATGATCATCGTCGTCGCCGCCTTCGTACTCGCAACTCGTCAAGGATGGCCGAGACTTGGGGGGTGGGGGGTAGAATGCCCTGTAATGCCCTGGCAACACGCAGACACACAAAAGACAAAAGATCCCCCGTGTAGGCTTCACGGACTGAAGGGGCAAGTTGCGGTGAGCGAGCAACGATGAGGGACGGCACCGTGGCACACGCCTTTGTCTCCCCCCCACACACACACACTCTCACACACAACACACTCTTACAACACACACTCTCACACACACAACAACAACAACAACCGCCATTCGCCACTAAGTGGCGGTGACGTCACCACGATGCTTGTGCCAGGCCAAGTGCACCTTGAGGCCACGTGAAGTGTCGAAAGCCCGCTGGCAGGAGGTCACGGGGCAGACCCAGGTGCCACTGGTCGACTGACCGAGATGACCGAGATGACTGGCTGATGCACCACCTGTGCCCCCTACTGTGCCAACTTGCTGTGCTTTAGCCACCCGGCGCTCCGCTCGTTGTTGTGAGCGTCGCTCCTCCGCCCTCCGTTGTTGTTGGAGGGCGACTGCCTCCAACTGCCCAGTAGCGTCCTTCACGAGCCTCCTCCACTGAGGCCGATCTTGACACCGCTGGTACCAGTCATCGGCAAGTCCACTCAGCTCCACGTCCTCCTGTACCACATCACTCCATCTCTTCTCCAGCCCGTGCCGCGCCCGTCTAGCCCCCTCGATCCGGCCGAACAAAAGCTGTTTAGGCATGCGGTGGCTGGGCATGCGGGCTACATGACCCAGCCAACGCAGCCTTGCCTGCCGGAGGAGCTCACTGATGGGACTTTGCCCAGATCTTTCAAGGATTTGTGAGCTCCTCACACAATCCAGCCTGGTTAAACCCAGGATGGATCGTAGGCAGGCCAGCCTAAATGTTTCCAACCGGCGAAGATGCTCCACCAGGGGGGTCCACGTCTCGCAAGCGTAGAGAAGGGAGGGAATGACCGTGGCCGAGAAGACCTGAAGCTTCGTGCGGAGCGACAGACCAGGTAGCTTCCACACAGCGTTACGCAACCGATGAAAAGATATTGCCGCTCGACTGATTCGGAGTGAGACCTCTGCTGATAGACTGGAGCCGGTCATAAGCACACTGCCCAGGTATGGGAAACTCTCCACTCTCTCCACAACTGCCCCATCACCAATTGGGAGTTGTGGGGGTGGAGTGTCCGATGGTACAAAATACCCAGGCAGGTGCTTGGTTTTGGTGGGGCTGATGGTAAGGCCCCACCTCTTAGTGGCACGCTCCAGTCTCAGCAGCAGCGCCTCCAACTCCTCTTCTGAATGAGCAGCTATTACCAAATCATCGGCATACATAACGTGGTTGACCAATAGGGAGCCATCCCTTGATCGCACCCGGGCGTCGATCAGCCTCCCATTATATCTGTACCAAACGGAAATTCCCCCGGTACAGCTATTGAAGGCTTCACGAACTACGCGGTCAAAATAGATGTTAAATAATGTGGGAGCCAGAGGACATCCCTGTCGCACCCCAAGGTGTACAGGGAAAGGCTCCGACTCCCGGCCACGTAGTTTTACCCGGGCCCGCTCACCATCATGAAGGTCCTTAATGATCGTGAGCAGAGGGTCAGGGACTCCGAAAGCACGAAGAACAACCCAGAGTCCAGTCCTACTGATGGTATCATAGGCCTTGACCAGGTCAATAAAGCAGAGATGTAGGTCTTTTTGGAATTCCCTACACCTCTGCTGTAGCAGACGGACAGAAAATATGGCATCTGTGCAGGACCGCCCTTTCCTGAAACCGCATTGGGGCTCCGCAAGCCCCTCCTCAGCGTGCCTAGCAAGGCGATGTTGAATAATCCTTGCCAGGACCTTACCCGGCACACTGAGGAGTGAGATGCCCCTGTAGTTGTTACAGTCTGTGCGGTCCCCCTTCTTAAAGAGGGGGACCACCAGGGCATCCTTCCAGTCCTGCGGAACCCGTCCAGTGGTCCAGACTGTTGTTATGATGTCATATAGGGCAGTCTGTGCACAAACGCCACCCTCCCTCAGCATTTCGCTTGGGAGATCATCTCTGCCCGGTGCCTTCCCTGGTCTCAGACTCCGGATCGCCCTCAGTACTTCCTCAACAGCTGGAACCTCAGCCAGCCACTCACAGGGGGTGACCTCTTCCAATATTTGAGGCACCGCAGCCTCAGCAGGGTTATCCCCACTTTGTGCCATGATGTTTTCCTGGCTGAGAGAATTTCCCTCCCCCAGGACCTCACAGAAATGCTCAGCAAATCTGCAAACCTGTTCCTGGGGGTCGGAGATTGGATCACCGTTTTTTCCTCTAATGATGGTAATAGGTGTGGCGCTGCAGGTTACTTTTTTGATGGAGTTAAATAGTGATTTGTGATCACGGGCCACTGAGGCAGACTCCATCTCCTCAGCAACCCGCGACCACCACCCATCCTTACAACGCCTTACGGCTCTCCGAACTTCCGAGCGAAGGCTGCGGTAAACCTCCTCATTCTCTGACGTGGGATGCTGTAGGCGATGAGAGTGGGCCTGTCGCTTTTTCTCAATTAACCTGAACACCTCCTCTGTCAGCCAGGGTTTCTGGGGAGGTCTGGACCGCGTACCCAAAGCAGCCATTGCAGCTGCATGAGTCACAGTCCTAAACCTCGCCCATTTACCCTCGACATCAGGTGGAGTGGGGGACGATGCCAACCCCAGCTGCAAGCGATGATGAAATTCTCGCTTGCAACTTTCATCAGCTAACTGAGACCAGGCCACTTTTGGTTGGAATGGGATCCTGGGTGTACACCCACCACCGGAGTGGAAGAAAGGCAGGCGCATCTTACAGATGACTAGTCGATGGTCAGAGGACAGATCAGCTCCACGGTAGGTCCTGGTGTCAAGGACATGGGTTCGCATCCGCTGGTCCGTCACTATGTAGTCCAGCAGATGTTCTTGCTTGGACCCGGCATGTATCCATGATGTTGTGTGGATGCGCCGATGCCGGAAGAGCGTGTTGGTAATTACAAGCCCATGGGCTGCACAAAAATCTAGCAGCCTCCTACCGTTATTATTGAGCTGATCTGGCCCATGCCTTCCAATCACTCCAGACCAGGTGTCAGCATCATGACCAACTCG